>NC_136708.1:23105957-23123457 GCF_947650265.1 Symphodus melops
TAAAGCAGGTAAACATGTTCATTGTTTACATAAAGCAGGTAAACATGCTCATTGTTTACATAAAGCAGGTAAACATGCTCATTGTTTACATAAAGCAGGTAAACATGTTCATTGTTTACATAAAGCAGGTAAACATGTTCATTGTTATGTTTACATAAAGCAGGTAAACATGTTCATTGTTTACATAAAGCAGGTAAACATGCTCATTGTTTACATAAAGCAGGTAAACATGTTCATTGTTTACATAAAACAGGTAAACATGTTCATTGTTATGTTTACATAAAGCAGGTAAACATGCTCATTGTTTACATAAAGCAGGTAAACATGTTCATTGTTTACATAAAGCAGGTAAACATGTTCATTGTTTACATAAAGCAGGTAAACATGCTCATTGTTTACATAAAGCAGGTAAACATGTTCATTGTTTACATAAAGCAGGTAAACATGTTCATTGTTTACATAAAGCAGGTAAACATGTTCATTGTTTACATAAAGCAGGTAAACATGCTCATTGTTATGTTTACATAAAGCAGGTAAACATGTTCATTGTTTACATAAAGCAGGTAAACATGTTCATTGTTTACATAAAGCAGGTAAACATGTTCATTGTTATGTTTACATAAAGCAGGTAAACATGCTCATTGTTTACATAAAGCAGGTAAACATGCTCATTGTTTACATAAAGCAGGTAAACATGCTCATTGTTTACATAAAGCAGGTAAACATGTTCATTGTTTACATAAAGCAGGTAAACATGTTCATTGTTTACATAAAGCAGGTAAACATGCTCATTGTTTACATAAAGCAGGTAAACATGCTCATTGTTTACATAAAGCAGGTAAACATGCTCATTGTTTACATAAAGCAGGTAAACATGCTCATTGTTTACATAAAGCAGGTAAACATGCTCATTGTTTACATAAAGCAGGTAAACATGCTCATTGTTTACATAAAGCAGGTAAACATGCTCATTGTTTACATAAAGCAGGTAAACATGCTCATTGTTTACATAAAGCAGGTAAACATGTTCATTGTTTACATAAAGCAGGTAAACATGCTCATTGTTTACATAAAGCAGGTAAACATGCTCATTGTTTACATAAAGCAGGTAAACATGCTCATTGTTTACATAAAGCAGGTAAACATGCTCATTGTTTACATAAAGCAGGTAAACATGTTCATTGTTTACATAAAGCAGGTAAACATGCTCATTGTTTACATAAAGCAGGTAAACATGCTCATTGTTTACATAAAGCAGGTAAACATGCTCATTGTTTACATAAAGCAGGTAAAGGACCTTACTGATGGATATATTAAAGAGCTCAGCTGAATCCGTCATAGAAGAACAAACTTCCCTTTAACAGGCAGAAATCTTCAGCAGACCCGGATCATGATGAACATCTGATAAACTGAGCTGAGCTTGAAATGGGACAAGATGCAGAAAGAAGGATAGGTTTGGGGGGGGGGTTGATTGGGCAGGCCATCCTCGTGGGGGGGGGGGGGGGTTGTTTTGGCAGGCCATCTTCACCAACAGTCCAGAGGAACCTAAGAGAGCTCAGGAGCTCCCAGAAAAAGGAGAGGTTAGAATATAAAGACAGAGACAAGCAGTAATAAGATATGAAAGCTGGGAGAGAAAGAGAGAGAGAGATAAGAGATCCTGGTGCCAGTTCCCCCGGTAGTCTAGACCTATAGCAGCAGAACTATGAGCTGGTCCTAAGCCAGCCCTAACTATAAGATTTATCAAAAAGAAAAGTTTGAAGTCTATTCTTAAAAGTACCTAGTGTGTCTGCCTCCCGGACCCCGACTGGTAGACGATTCCAAAGGAGCCTGATAACTAAAGGCTCTACCTCCCATAGTACTTTTAGAGACTATAGGCACCACGAGCAGGCCTGCATTCTGGGAACGTCATGTTCTTGATGGATAGTACGGTACAATTAACTCTTTAAGATAGGATGGTGCCTGACCGTTTAGAGCTTTGTAGGTGAGCAGAAGGATTTTAAATTCCATTCTAGATTTTATAGGGAGCCAATGGAGAGAAGCCAATACAGGAGTCATGTGGTCCCTTTTCCTAGTTCTAGTAAGAACACGAGCTGCAGCGTTTTGGACGAGTTGGAGGGTCTTTAGAGATTTACCATAGCACCCTGCTAAAATAGAATTACAGTAATCCAACCTGGAGGTAACAAATGCATGAACTAATTTTTCAGCATCTTTTTGTGACAGGATCTGTCTGATCTTAGAGATGATTTAACTTATTAGTTTCTGTTGTATTGATTTTATTTATTTTTACTGTGTGTGAAGAAGATGAATGCTACTTTTATACATTCTTGTTTTATGTTTGTGGAGATGATTTGCTGTTATTTGATGTTGATAGAGAGAAAGTGTAATATAAAACCTTGTTAGTAAAAAACTAAAGAGTCACTGATCATAGAAGTTATCACTGTAATCACTGTAAGACGTGAACTCTGAACGTGGATAGTGAAAGTAGATAGGAGGGAAAATCCGAACGCACCCCAGGTCTGCTCCTTAGTGACGTCACAAAGCCCGCCCACAGGAGGTTAAGGCGCGCTGACTTCCACCTCCGGTGTCGAGAGGCCGCCATATTTATTCGACATTAAACACAAAATTAACTATTTTTTAAGAATCTGTCGGCAGGTGAACACCTGTTTGCACGCCATACACGCCAGGAGACGTAACCTCGCGCGACTCAACAACAAAACAAGGTAAAATACGCTTTATTAAAACCTGCTAACAGTCTGCTAGCACACATGCTAACGGCTAACACAGCTAGCAGCTAAACAAGCGCGTCATACCAGATTGCACTTCCGGTGAGGACGTTCAACATAAAACATAAAGAGCCCAAAGTTTGAAAGGAAACTTTAAAATCAACCATTAAAAACTATTTTATGATCTTTTTTAAAACTATTTTACCAGCTGAAACTGATGATAAACACCAAACTGAATCAGTACTTTTACATTACTAACTGAATAAATGCTTTTAGTTTTTTCACAAAGTGAGAAGTTTAAATCAGAGAGAGACTCGATGATGAATTTAAATTAACGGATTAAAAACAACAGTGGAATCACCAACAGTAGAACAAAAACATGCTGTTTTATATTAAATCTTTTTTGTAAACAGAAGTTATCAAACCTCCCAGCTTTTCAAGAACTCACTTTAATGCTCTTATTTTGAAGAATCCAGGGATGTAACGTCACTGCCTCGCGCCAAGTTTCTGCAGTAAACAAGCCCGCCGAGCCGCACATACCGGAGTCGTTATTAGATACCGGAGCCTGATTAGCCTGCTAGATGCGCTAACATTTCCAGCTCCTGAGTTTTTTTTTCTTGTAGCAGCTGCTGAGGTTAGTATCTGTTGTTTCCTCTTCCGGGACTCTGACCGATTGGTGTTTTGGGCGAGGGGGGGGGGGGCGGGCACGCGGCACATGGCGGACTCTGTCCATGGAGGCGCGTAAAATGGATCCGCAGACATAAGAACCTTATTGCCATCTTCAGAGCTGTGTGTCAATTATCAGACAGTAGTTAGGCCGCCAGGTGTTACAGTCAGGTGTTACAGTCAGGTGTTACAGTCATGTGTTACAGTCAGGTGTTACAGTCATGTGTCACAGTCAGGTATTACGGTCAGGTGTTACGGTCATGTGTTACAGTCAGGTGTTACAGTCATGTGTTACAGTCATGTGTCACAGTCATGTGTCACAGTCAGGTGTTACAGTCATGTGTTACAGTCATGTGTTACAGTCATGTGTAACGGTCAGGTGTCACAGTCAGGTGTCACAGTCAGGTGTCACAGTCAGGTGTTACAGTCATGTGTTACAGTCATGTGTTACAGTCATGTGTAACGGTCAGGTGTCACAGTCAGGTGTCACAGTCATGTGTTACAGTCAGGTGTTACAGTCATGTGTCACAGTCATGTGTTACAGTCATGTGTCACAGTCATGTGTTACAGTCAGGTGTTACAGTCATGTGTTACAGTCATGTGTCACAGTCATGTGTTACAGTCATGTGTCACAGTCAGGTGTTACAGTCATGTGTCACAGTCATGTGTTACAGTCAGGTGTCACAGTCATGTGTCACAGTCATGTGTCACAGTCAGGTGTCACAGTCATGTGTTACAGTCATGTGTTACAGTCAGGTGTTACAGTCATGTGTCACAGTCATGTGTCACAGTCATGTGTAACAGTCATGTGTTACAGTCATGTGTTACAGTCATGTGTCACAGTCAGGTGTTACAGTCATGTGTTACAGTCAGGTGTTACAGTCATGTGTCACAGTCATGTGTCACAGTCATGTGTCACAGTCATGTGTTACAGTCATGTGTTACAGTCATGTGTTACAGTCAGGTGTTACAGTCATGTGTCACAGTCATGTGTCACAGTCAGGTGTCACAGTCAGGTGTTACAGTCATGTGTTACAGTCAGGTGTTACAGTCATGTGTCACAGTCATGTGTCACAGTCATGTGTCACAGTCATGTGTCACAGTCATGTGTCACAGTCAGGTGTCACAGTCAGGTGTTACAGTCAGGTGTCACAGTCAGGTGTTACAGTCAGGTGTTACAGTCATGTGTTACAGTCAGGTGTTACAGTCATGTGTTACAGTCAGGTGTTACAGTCAGGTGTTACAGTCAGGTGTTACAGTCATGGTCGGGTGTCACGATCAGGTGTCACGATCAGGTTATCCTGTGGTTATGTTTCACCGTGTGGATGAATTGTGTACAGTTACTGTCTAAAGCACAATCTGATATTTGTTGTGACACTTTGAGGAAGTCTTTTAAACATGCTCCATGTTTATTATGAACTAGAAGAAGTTATAATTTACACTTTATTAATCCCACGAGGGGAAATTCAGTTTACACTCTGTCTAACACACACATAGGCCGAGATACACACTCATGCACAAACAGGGTTCTAGTGACATGCAGGTCTCAGAGTGAGGTTGCTGCCCACAGCGAGCGCTCCAGAGCAGTTTTTTGGGGCTCGGTGCCTTGCTCAGGGGCACCTCGGCAGTGCTCAGGAAATGGACTGGCACCTCTCCAGCTACCAGACCAGTTTCCGGACTTGGTCCGTGCCGGGACTTGAACCGGCGACCCTCCGGTTCCCAACCCAAGTCCCTACAGACTGAGCTACTGCCGCCCCAAAGAACTTGTTGGCCCGTACGGGCTAACTAAAGTGATAACATGAAACAGCTGTTACAGGTAAATAGACACTTAGCCATTAGCACACTAAGAAAGCATTAGGACACTTTATGAGTGAACACAGAGAAGATCAATTGTAGTTTGTGTTGTGTGTAATTAGTAACAGACTACAAACATGGAGGCGAGTTAAACAGAGGAATCAGGCTGCGTTCCTGATTAACTGGGAAGTGGGACATTCCCAGTTCCCATTCAGAAGTGTCAAGTGGAACGCCTCCTGAAGTTGTGTTTACTAGTTGGAAAGTTAAAAGTGTCATATTCTTCTTCTCCCCTTTTAGATGTTAGCAGTTTCTCCTACCTCCTCTTGTTAGCTGTAGCATTAGCCACATGAAACGCTCGCTCCCTCGCCCCCCACAAACCCAGGCACCCTGTGTGTGTGTGTGTGTGTGTGTGTGTGTGTGTGTGTGTGTGTGTGTGTGTGTGTGTGTGTGTGTGTGTGTGTGTGTGTGTGTGTGTGTGTGTGTGTGTGTGTGTGTGTGTGTGTGTGTGTGTTCAGATGTCTCTGGTGGACCTTACATGTGTGTGTGTGTGTGTTCAGATGTCTCTGGTGGACCTTACATGTGTGTGTGTGTGTGTTCAGATGTCTCTGGTGGACCTTACATGTGTGTGTGTGTGTGTTCAGATGTCTCTGGTGGACCTTACATGTGTGTGTGTGTGTGTGTGTTCAGATGTCTCTGGTGGACCTTACATGTGTGTGTGTGTGTGTGTGTTCAGATGTCTCTGGTGGACCTTACATGTGTGTGTGTGTGTGTTCAGATGTCTCTGGTGGACCTTACATGTGTGTGTGTGTGTGTGTGTTCAGATGTCTCTGGTGGACCTTACATGTGTGTGTGTGTGTGTTCAGATGTCTCTGGTGGACCTTACATGTGTGTGTGTGTGTGTGTGTTCAGATGTCTCTGGTGGACCTTACATGTGTGTGTGTGTGTGTTCAGATGTCTCTGGTGGACCTTACATGTGTGTGTGTGTGTGTGTGTGTGTGTTCAGATGTCTCTGGTGGACCTTACATGTGTGTGTGTGTGTGTGTGTGTGTTCAGATGTCTCTGGTGGACCTTACATGTGTGTGTGTTCAGATGTCTCTGGTGGACCTTACATGTGTGTGTGTGTGTGTGTGTGTGTGTGTTCAGATGTCTCTGGTGGACCTTACATGTGTGTGTGTGTGTGTGTTCAGATGTCTCTGGTGGACCTTACATGTGTGTGTGTGTGTGTGTGTGTGTGTTCAGATGTCTCTGGTGGACCTTACATGTGTGTGTGTGTGTGTGTGTGTGTTCAGATGTCTCTGGTGGACCTTACATGTGTGTGTGTTCAGATGTCTCTGGTGGACCTTACATGTGTGTGTGTGTGTGTGTGTGTGTGTTCAGATGTCTCTGGTGGACCTGGGGAAGCGTCTGCTGGACGCCGCTCGTAAAGGTCAGGACGATGAGGTCAGAAACCTGATGGCTAACGGAGCTCCGTTCACCACGGACTGGGTGAGTCGGTGAATCCTTCAGTTTAAAGGATGACGTCACAGATTAAAAACATGACGTGGCGTGTGTGTGTGTGTGTGTCGCCCGCAGCTGGGGACGTCCCCGCTCCACCTGGCTGCTCAGCACGGCCATTACTCCACCGCCGATGTCCTGCTGAGAGCCGGCGTCAGCAGAGACGCCCGCACCAAGGTGGACAGGACGCCGCTGCACATGGCTGCTGCTGAGGGACACACCGTCATCGTGGAGCTGCTGGTCCGGGTGAGTCTGTCGTACCGCCACGTAACGGCTGTCAGTGATGTCACAGTCCCGTCGGCGGCTTCATGAAGAGTCTGTCTCTTACCTCAGAGCGGAGCAGACATCAACGCCAAAGACATGCTGAAGATGACGGCTTTGCATTGGGCGGCGCAGCACGGTCACCAGGGCGTGGCAGACACTCTCATAAAACACGGTGCTGACGTGCACTCGCTCAGTAAGTTTGACAAGACGCCATTCGACATCGCCGTCGACATCCAGAACACGGAGCTGATGCTGCTGCTGCAGGTGAGAACACGAAACCACCACTGAACACTTTGACTTCAGTTTACCTGAACAAGGACCTCAACTGTGTGTGTGTGTGTGTGTGTGTGTGTGTGTGTGTGTGTGTGTGTGTGTCTGTGTCTGTCTGTCTGTCTGTCTGTCTGTCTGTCTGTCTGTCTGTCTGTCTGTCTGTCTGTCTGTCTGTGTGTGTGTGTGTGTGTGTGTGTGTGTGTGTAGGAGGGCATGCAGAACCAGGTGAACATGAACCAGGTGAGTATGAACATGGAGACCGGCTCCACCAATCAGCCACAGTTTATCATCCAGGGGATCCCTGCCATCCAGGGGGGCGTGGTCAACCTGGCCGACCTGCTCAACAAGGCTGGTGCAGGTACGCAGACCCGCCCATACTCACGCTGATCCCTTAGTGGTCAGGCTCGTCGTCATGGTTGGGTTTTGTTGTCTCAGGAGACTCGGAGGAAGCGATGGCCGCCAGCGCTCTGGACTCCAACATCCAGCATACTGTGGTCAACGAGGGCGGTCAGAGGGTTATCACCATAGTAACAGACCAACACGGCAACCTGCAAACAACAGGAGGGATGGCTCCGCCTTTTTTCGTCACCATGCAGCACGGACAGCAGAGTAAGACATACTCATAGTGAACGGTAGAACGTGGCGTCCCAGCAACGCTCTGATGACGTCTGTGTGTTTCAGTGCTGGCTGTGCCCGCCAACACGGTGACCGAGGAGGTGGTGACCGAGGAGCCGCAGCCCCCGCCCTCCAGGAAGAGGAAGCTGGAGGTGACCAACAATCACAACGAAGGTGGAGAGACGGTGAGAACACTAACACTGTTTCAAAAGGACAAACTTTATTGATCCACCTGTGGGAGACAGAAGCTCCAAAACAGGAAGTATAAACAGCTACGAGTCATGATGCTAAACAGTCTGACTGCACATGGAATAAAGGGCCTGCTGTAGCGCTCAGTTTTGAGCGGGGGATTAGGGGTGGGGGGGAGATCCTCTACAGAGGACAGTCCGGGACCGAACCAGCCCTCCTCCCCAGCAGACCACTGCAGAGAGTCATAAAATGTCCCTAACAGAGTCCAGAGGACCTCAGTCTCCTCAGCAGGTGAAGTTCACTTTGGCCCCTCTTGCACGGGGCGTCAGTGTCATGTGACCAGTCCAGATTATTGTTGAGGTGGACACCCAGGTATTTGTACGTCTCCACCATCTCAATGTCCAAACCCTGGATGTTCACGGGGCAGTCTGGGGTGACTTCCTGCGTTGAGCTGAAGGTGGTCTCCAGTCTACAAAGTCCATGATGACCTGCCTCGTGGTTGCTCCCCTTAGACACACCCCACGATGGCGGTGTCATCAGAGAAGTTCAGCAGGTGGCAGAGTTGTACAGGGTAACGAGCCCCTGTGCTGCAGACCAGCATGTCAGACTGGTGTCCATGCAGCCAGGTGACCGTGTACTCCAGCTCTAACAAACCTCCTATAATCAATCAACCTTTATTTATATAGCATCAGTTCATAACAGGTGTTATCTCTTTACATAAAGCAGGTAAACATGTTCATTGTTTACATAAAGCAGGTAAACATGTTCATTGTTTACATAAAGCAGGTAAACATGCTCATTGTTTACATAAAGCAGGTAAACATGTTCATTGTTTACATAAAGCAGGTAAACATGTTCATTGTTTACATAAAGCAGGTAAACATGTTCATTGTTTACATAAAGCAGGTAAACATGTTCATTGTTTACATAAAGCAGGTAAACATGCTCATTGTTTACATAAAGCAGGTAAACATGTTCATTGTTTACATAAAGCAGGTAAACATGTTCATTGTTTACATAAAGCAGGTAAACATGTTCATTGTTTACATAAAGCAGGTAAACATGTTCATTGTTTACATAAAGCAGGTAAACATGCTCATTGTTTACATAAAGCAGGTAAACATGTTCATTGTTTACATAAAGCAGGTAAACATGTTCATTGTTTACATAAAGCAGGTAAACATGTTCATTGTTTACATAAAGCAGGTAAACATGCTCATTGTTTACATAAAGCAGGTAAACATGTTCATTGTTTACATAAAGCAGGTAAACATGTTCATTGTTTACATAAAGCAGGTAAACATGTTCATTGTTTACATAAAGCAGGTAAACATGTTCATTGTTTACATAAAGCAGGTAAACATGCTCATTGTTTACATAAAGCAGGTAAACATGCTCATTGTTTACATAAAGCAGGTAAACATGTTCATTGTTTACATAAAGCAGGTAAACATGTTCATTGTTATGTTTACATAAAGCAGGTAAACATGCTCATTGTTTACATAAAGCAGGTAAACATGTTCATTGTTATGTTTACATAAAGCAGGTAAACATGCTCATTGTTTACATAAAGCAGGTAAACATGTTCATTGTTTACATAAAGCAGGTAAACATGTTCATTGTTTACATAAAGCAGGTAAACATGTTCATTGTTTACATAAAGCAGGTAAACATGTTCATTGTTATGTTTACATAAAGCAGGTAAACATGTTCATTGTTTACATAAAGCAGGTAAACATGTTCATTGTTTACATAAAGCAGGTAAACATGTTCATTGTTTACATAAAGCAGGTAAACATGTTCATTGTTTACATAAAGCAGGTAAACATGCTCATTGTTTACATAAAGCAGGTAAACATGCTCATTGTTTACATAAAGCAGGTAAACATGTTCATTGTTTACATAAAGCAGGTAAACATGTTCATTGTTTACATAAAGCAGGTAAACATGTTCGTTGTTTACATAAAGCAGGTAAACATGCTCATTGTTTACATAAAGCAGGTAAACATGCTCATTGTTTACATAAAGCAGGTAAACATGCTCATTGTTTACATAAAGCAGGTAAACATGTTCATTGTTTACATAAAGCAGGTAAACATGCTCATTGTTTACATAAAGCAGGTAAACATGTTCATTGTTTACATAAAGCAGGTAAACATGTTCATTGTTTACATAAAGCAGGTAAACATGCTCATTGTTTACATAAAGCAGGTAAACATGCTCATTGTTATGTTTACATAAAGCAGGTAAACATGTTCATTGTTTACATAAAGCAGGTAAACATGCTCATTGTTTACATAAAGCAGGTAAACATGTTCATTGTTTACATAAAGCAGGTAAACATGTTCATTGTTTACATAAAGCAGGTAAACATGCTCATTGTTATGTTTACATAAAGCAGGTAAACATGTTCATTGTTTACATAAAGCAGGTAAACATGCTCATTGTTTACATAAAGCAGGTAAACATGCTCATTGTTTACATAAAGCAGGTAAACATGTTCATTGTTTACATAAAGCAGGTAAACATGCTCATTGTTTACATAAAGCAGGTAAACATGCTCATTGTTTACAGAAAGCAGGTAAACATGTTCATTGTTTACATAAAGCAGGTAAACATGTTCATTGTTTACATAAAGCAGGTAAACATGCTCATTGTTTACATAAAGCAGGTAAACATGCTCATTGTTTACATAAAGCAGGTAAACATGTTCATTGTTTACATAAAGCAGGTAAACATGCTCATTGTTATGTTTACATAAAGCAGGTAAACATGCTCATTGTTATGTTTACATAAAGCAGGTAAACATGTTCATTGTTTACATAAAGCAGGTAAACATGTTCATTGTTTACATAAAGCAGGTAAACATGTTCATTGTTTACATAAAGCAGGTAAACATGCTCATTGTTTACATAAAGCAGGTAAACATGCTCATTGTTTACATAAAGCAGGTAAACATGCTCATTGTTTACATAAAGCAGGTAAACATGCTCATTGTTTACATAAAGCAGGTAAACATGTTCATTGTTTACATAAAGCAGGTAAACATGCTCATTGTTTACATAAAGCAGGTAAACATGCTCATTGTTTACATAAAGCAGGTAAACATGTTCATTGTTTACATAAAGCAGGTAAACATGTTCATTGTTTACATAAAGCAGGTAAACATGCTCATTGTTTACATAAAGCAGGTAAACATGCTCATTGTTATGTTTACATAAAGCAGGTAAACATGTTCATTGTTTACATAAAGCAGGTAAACATGCTCATTGTTTACATAAAGCAGGTAAACATGCTCATTGTTTACATAAAGCAGGTAAACATGTTCATTGTTTACATAAAGCAGGTAAACATGCTCATTGTTTACATAAAGCAGGTAAACATGTTCATTGTTTACATAAAGCAGGTAAACATGTTCATTGTTTACATAAAGCAGGTAAACATGCTCATTGTTTACATAAAGCAGGTAAACATGCTCATTGTTTACATAAAGCAGGTAAACATGCTCATTGTTTACATAAAGCAGGTAAACATGTTCATTGTTTACATAAAGCAGGTAAACATGTTCATTGTTTACATAAAGCAGGTAAACATGTTCATTGTTTACATAAAGCAGGTAAACATGCTCATTGTTTACATAAAGCAGGTAAACATGCTCATTGTTTACATAAAGCAGGTAAACATGCTCATTGTTTACATAAAGCAGGTAAACATGCTCATTGTTTACATAAAGCAGGTAAACATGTTCATTGTTTACATAAAGCAGGTAAACATGCTCATTGTTTACATAAAGCAGGTAAACATGCTCATTGTTTACATAAAGCAGGTAAACATGTTCATTGTTATGTTTACATAAAGCAGGTAAAGGACCTTACTGATGGATATATTAACGAGCTCAGCTGAATCCATCATAGAAGAACAAACAGGCAGAAATCTTCAGCAGACCTGGATCATGATGAACAGACATGTGAAATATAATCCTCCTTAAAGACGCCCCGATCATCATCAGATAATCTTATCAGGTCATCCTGCCGTGTGTTCAGACCGCTCTCGTCTGGTTGGAAGAATGTCGGGACATCGGGGATATTCAACATGTTGGATTGTTTTGGCCCGATCTCTCATCATGTGTGGTGTTTCCCCCCCCGAGGAGAAAAGGAGCACGAGCCTGTTGAATGTGATGCGTAGCCAATCAGAAAGCGAGGTGACGTAGTACTACAGCTCATGCTCCCGTAGTCTCCGCCCCTTTGACCGACGCCTCTTTTTAAAACGTGTTTTCAGATAAAAACAAACGATCCCTGTTACGTCCTCTTCGTCCGTTTGTTGACTCTGGAATCACGTTTGATCTCCAGAGGTTTTGTGAGATTTCCCGTCTGATCGGGGGACGTTGGCGAGTGAAATTGTTTCGTGTGTGTTGATGTTGGCGTGTGGCCGCACGCCACACACTGTACGAGCGAAACTGTAAAACCTGCGATTATTTATCGCCGTGTGTGTGATCTCTCAAGTTTGGGAAATCAGCCGACAATTTTAAAATCCTGCCGTGTGAAGCGGCCTTTAGTGTGTGTAACAATGACATGATGCATTCTGGTTGCCATGGTGACAGGGTGCAACCTGGTTGCCATGGTGACATGTTGCAACTTGGAGTCCAGCTATCTCACACGTCCTCTTCTCCTTTAGGAGTTGTTGCAGAGGCAGCTGCAGGAGGCCAACAGGAAGGCGCAGGAGTACCGGCAGCAGCTGATGCGTAAGGAGCAGGAGGCAGAAGAGTACCGCATCAAACTGGAGGCCATGTCCCAGAGTCACGCCAACGCCAACAACACCGCCAACAACAACGCTGCCAACGCTGCCAGCCCAGAGGAGGTGGTAGGAGGAGAGGAGGACGAGGAGGAGGCGGGGGCCGGCATGGTGGAGGAAGAGGGGGAGATGGTGGTGCTGCAGGAGGGAGGGATCATCATGGAAGGCGAGGAGGGTCAGGTGACGCTGGTGGAGACGGGCGGAGAAACGACAGAGGTCAGCTCATAACAGAGGGGGCGGAGTCAGGCTTAGAGACAAATCATAGCAGGGGATGGTTGGACCCTTTAACAGCGTGGTTTCAGCTGTATTTACAATCCCAACATAATTTCCTCCCCACTGAGCAGAGACGCTTTGATTCAGAGGGACAAACACTGACCAGCTGACATGTTTCTAACGCAGCGTTTAACAGAGTCCACGCTGCAGGAGGAGGAGTCAAATGATGCAGGATTAACGGACAGCAGCATCTTTCCACTGAGAGCTGAGCTTGATTTTAAACTCTGTTATCTCTTCTCATGTTTGATCACTGACTTTAGTTCATCCAGTGTTCTCCTTCAGAACCTCCCGACCCGGCGCTGTGACGCTCCCAGGTTAACTAAGCGGACCACCTTTAAACCTTTTTTCTTCTTACACATTTTCTTTTTGGACATGGTTCTCTTCACGTGTGACATCATCCTCTTAAAGAACCAATCAGACGCTGAGCTGGAAGCGAAGGGCATGTGGAAGAGGTCAGCCAGCTGAAGACTGATGAACATCATGTTTTTATTTCACTTTAGTCAAAGAGAACGTAAAGATGGAGGAACAAGTTAACCCCTTCATGACCAGCTCTGATCTTACTGTTTATACACACACACACACACTGCTCACTCAGACACCTGAACGCATCATGAACATTGTGCCCTGCTCTGGTGTCTATTGGCCCCGCCTGCTTCAGGTGATCATCAGTTATTGATCACGCTGTCTCCTCTCCTCTGATTGGTCAGTGCGAATGTTCTTTTTATAGGCTCAGTAAAGCCAGCCTTTTTTTGATGTATATAGAAAGTTGTATTTTTGTAACTGTACCTGAATGCTTCACCGTGATGATGATGATGATGATGATGATGATGAAGAAGATGGCTGCCTGCCTGCATTGGTAATCTGAAATATAAACACTTGTTCATTTTTCAATAAGAACTTCTGTCGTGTTTTGAATCATTTGACCCCTAAACGCAGCTTGAGGCGTTCAGGTTCCCTCTGTGATCCTTCTTCATGCTGATGATCAGAGGACGCCGCTTTGAATTAAATGTTTGATCATTTCTAGTTTCAAAGGAAACTTATTTTTCAGTTTGATATTTGACAACTACAGCTCCCATAATGCCTTCGCAGGCTGTCAGTGGCTTTTAGGATTTTACCGCCCAGCTCGTGGATTATGTCCGATAAGGACAGATTGACGTGATCTTTGTCCAATCAGCGGCTACAGACAGACACGCGGCCAACCCTGTGTGTTGGGGGGCGGGGCTGGAGGGAGGGGGCAGGGCGCGAGGTATCATGGAGGATCAGTAGGCAGACTGTGGTCATCAGAGAAGAGCGGCTCTGATCCCCGAGAGTTTCTTTTCACAGGCCGATTTTAATCACCTCCGACGGAAGAGTTAAGAATGGACATGAAGAAGAGGATCACCTTGGAGCTGCGGAACAGGAGTCCGACGGAGGTGGGCTTCTTTATTTTAAAAACAGTTTAATTCTAGCTTGAAATAACCCGCGACCCCCCCGCTCATCATCACATGGAGTCCGCTGAGCGAGAACACAGAGCCGCTGCTCAGCTTCCAAACATCCCGGTAAAAGTGATCGGTGAGCAGCGGCTCCTCCTCTTCTCCGGTTAAACCCCGTCACTCCGGGAGACTCCTCCATCTGAACCCCCGTCCCTCCAACAAACCCCAAACTGTCTTTAAACTTGATACAGCCGTTCACCCAGTTCACCGGTTAACCGTTAAGTTCAACCAGTCTCCGGTCGCTCCGAATAAGTTTAACAGATAAAACGGCATGTAATGAATAAATATATCATCCCTGAGATGTTAGCGGGCTGTTTTCAGAGCTCTCCCGGGGCTTCGTCACGGCGGGTCGGTGGATCTGCGAGCGGACATCTTAAGTAGTGATCGGTTTAAGCTTCGACGGTAAACCTCCTTTTCAAATCATCATTTCTATCAGGAAACATCATCTGACACTTTATAAATCATCTCCTATAGGAACTAAAGCTCACATTAGATGAATCTGAGATCGATTTGAAGGCTTTTGTCGACATTTTCCCGCCGCTGAGCTCGACACGTCATTTTGAGCTCGTGCTTGAGGAGAACGCGGATTAACGGCTGTTAACGGAAAATGATCGTGATACCGACGAATGTTCGACGCAACCATCGTTAAATAAGTAATAAATAAGTAATGAATAGTGAGTTACACTGGTGAGAGTAACGAGGATTTCACTGCTTCAATAACAGCGTCGTAACGACTCAAAATGGCGTTACTGTGCGAGGCTTTAAAAGGAAACAGATTAGTGTTTATCCTCCCAACGTGTTACAGTCTGTGTGTTACAGCTCATCATACAAACTATAGACTCTGTTTATCCTCCCAACGTGTTACAGTCTGTGTTACAGCTCATTATACAAACTATAGACTCTGTTTATCCTCCCAACGTGTTACAGTCTGTGTGTTACAGCTCATCATACAAACTATAGACTCTGTTTATCCTCCCAACGTGTTACAGTCTGTGTGTTACAGCTCATTATACAAACTATAGACTCTGTTTATCCTCCTGACGTGTTACAGTCTGTGTTACAGCTCATTATACAAACTATAGACTCTGTTTATCCTCCTGACGTGTTACAGTCTGTGTGTTACAGCTCATCATACAAACTATAGACTCTGTTTATCCTCCTGACGTGTTACAGTCTGTGTGTTACAGCTCATTATACAAACAACTATAGACTCTAAAGCAGGGTTTCTGAAGGGCCGCGAGCGCCACCTGCAGGGCCGCGAGGGGATAATATGTTTGCATCTGTGGGCCGTAAGTGCCGTGATCGTTGGCCTGCAATATACTCTCCGACCACCAGAGGCAGTATCATCAGTTAGAAGTAGGCCTACATCACGAGAAGGAGAAGAATATTTAGCTTAACGTCTATGGAGAAGTCTCAACTCTGCTAAACCCTGAGGCCCCCTTTACACGGAGACGCTGTGACAGAAATGCATCGAAACGACCGCACTCCGGATTCAAACTACAGACCTGAGTGAAAACGATGTAGTTGTCACGCCCGGCCAGTAGTGGGCAGTGGAACTTTACAGCGCAACACTCAGCAGTATAACCACTTCCTCCACAACATCCTGTTTAGTGGCTAGTTCTCCCAGGTCTTACCTAAGTGCTGCGTATGGTCGCCCTGTGCGGCGAGTTCTCCCAGGTCTTAGCTAAGCGCTGCGTATGGTCGCCCTGTGCTCGGGTAAAGGTTGAACTATTTGCCGCAAGTATTCGTTGCTCTTTTGGCGGCGACATACACGATGTCTCATATCAAGGTTCTGTTTTAAAAGACGATACAACACCAATAGCTGCTGAAGCACACAGCCGCCGCCATTGTTGTTTGTTCTCGACTACTGCGCATGTCCAAATGTTTCGTCTTACTGTCACAGCGTCTCCGTGGAAACGGCGCCTGAATCTGAATGGAAACGTGATGGAGAGGTTCTTAAAACGAAAAAATAATGACGGCAACGGGGGGGGGGGGGGGCAGCGCTACACAAAACAGAATGCTCTTTTTAATTTCAACAAATCTACCGAACTTCATTGAGCACCTAATTTTATTGCTTTTATTGCTGAGTTTATATTGTGTTACTTATTTGACAAACATGCACTAAAACATGGTTTTATATGAGCTAAATTAATGAAATGATCTTAACTTGTGCAAGGTTCTATGCATAATTAGCCAATGTATAGGTTATATATTGATTTAAAAACATACAAATGAAGAACAGGATTCATTATTACAACATAGTGACACAAATAGCTATTAAATGAAAATGACCGCAAAAGTTAAATCAGAACCATTCACTCGATTGGGCCCCAGACGACCTTGCCCTGAAAATGTTGGGCCCCAAGGTCAAAAAGGTTAAGAAACCCTGATATAAAGGACGTGTTACAGTCTGTGTGTTACAGCTCATTATAGAAACAACTATAGACTCTAAAGGACGTGTTACAGTCTGTGTTACAGCTCATTATAGAAGCAACAATAGACTCTAAAGGACGTGTTACAGTCTGTGTGTTACAGCTCATTATAGAAACAACAATAGACTCTAAAGGACGTGTTACAGTCTGTGTGTTACAGCTCATTATAGAAACAACAATAGACTCTAAAGGACGTGTTACAGTCTGTGTTACAGCTCATTATAGAAGCAACAATAGAATCTAAAGGACGTGTTACAGTCTGTGTGTTACAGCTCATTATAGAAACAACAATAGACTCTAAAGGACGTGTTACAGTCTGTGTTACAGCTCATTATAGAAGCAACAATAGACTCTAAAGGACGTGTTACAGTCTGTGTGTTACAGCTCATTATAGAAACAACAATAGACTCTAAAGGACGTGTTACAGTCTGTGTTACAGCTCATTATACAAACAACAATAGACTCTAAAGGACGTGTTACAGTCTGTGTTACAGCTCATTATAGAAGCAACAATAGA
>NC_136709.1:0-92500 GCF_947650265.1 Symphodus melops
ATCGACGCACGCAGCTGCTCGAACTTTTTAATCTGTGGTCAGTGTGGAAAAGAAGTAATCAACAAACCCAGCAAACTCTCTGCCACTATTCAGACCACAAGTAGCAACGTGCTAAAACCTCTGTGTCCCGCATTGATGTGTTAGCATGCTAATGTTAGCGCTCTTCAACTGAAGAGAGCTAACATTAGCATGCTAACACAACAATGCAGGAAGCTTCATGTAAACTGACACAGAATGATGTAAAAACTCTTCATCCAAATAATCAGTGAGTATGTTCTTCTTCTTCTTGACTCAAACAGCTTTTATACAGAAGGGGAGGAGCCATGTAAACACAGCTCTGACAACAACACAGCCAGCAGGACTCCAGCTTCTCCCTCACTGTAGATCAGGGGTGTCCAAACTTTTTTTCTTGCGGGCCCAAATTGTGGCGTTAGAATCGCTCACGGGCCACAGGGTTTTTTTGTTTGTTTGTTTTAAATATTGGAAGGAACTTTTTGTATTTTGACCTCTTCAAAAAATAATGTAAATACACAATAACTAATTGCAGTGGGAAACTGTTGTGTTCTAATTTTTTGGAAAGAATAGTCAGGCTTTTATAGGTCTCCCTCGCTAACATGAAAAAGAAAAAAAGAATGAAATATGCCATCTGATGAGGCCTAGGGCCAAAATCTTCTGATTCTTCAATTTGAAGTCAAGGGCCACAAACAATCCACTCAAGGGCCACAAATGGCCCCCGGGCCGCACTTTGGACACCCCTGCTGTAGACAGTCAGGACTCACACACACATTCACAAAGGACACACCGGATGATGTATTGATGTGGAACATGATGCACATCCGTCCTTTAACCAGGAAAATATATCTAAACCAACATGTAAAAATCATCTCCACAGAAACTCCAAACCTAACATCCCCTCGTCCATGACACGATGTGAGCGCTCACTCAGTTGAAGAAATGAAACCTTAAAAACAGAAATTGCATCCAGAAATACAAATCAAGGATTAATTTAGCATGCGCACCAACATCTCAAGCAGCCGATACAGAAGAAGACAAAGCTCACACGGTGCCAGTATAGTTGAATTAAAACCAGCACAGGGCCTCCACCTTGAGCATAATATTATCGAGTGCTGCAGCCTGCGTTGGCATGATGAGGATCGCAGCCAGCTGTTCTTCTAGCTGGAGGAGAATGAGTCTGGCACCGTGTCGGCTGTAAACTGGCGCCAGCTGCTGCGGGCGGCGGCCAGCTTCAACCCGGCTCCAACAGGCCGGAGGTGCTCGGGATCAACATAATCTAAAATGAGATATCCGACCTTTGACCTTAGTTCTGTTTGGGTGCAATCTGCACAGACACAGAGAGGACACGAGGAGCGGAGCCAAAAACTAAAAAATGTGCTTTTGCTTGTCTTTGACTCATTTTAGTTAAAAGTGACTCCTCCAAGCGGGCGGCCCGGGTTTGAACCCCACCTGTTGCTCCTTTTCCCTCATGCCGTTCCCCACTGTCTCTCTCTGTCCGGTCTCTAGGTGAAGTCGTACAGAGGCCAAAAATCTTCTTCTTCTTCCTGCACATATGTCTCTCTCTCTCTGCAGGGGTTTTTTTTTGGGGGGGGGGGGGAATGATGTCTCGCACTTCGAAATAACAACCGGAGCCTGTCAGGGACAAAAACAACAACTTTTAATGCACACACTTTTATTGGCTCTTTATTGATCCCTGAGGATTTATTACAGCATGAAGAGGCATTTTGAGAAATTTCAACTTTTATTGTCGCTTTAAGTTTCCAAATGTCAACATTTTAGCAGCATTGGTTAAGACACGCTACTTCAAGTCCTGAATATGAGTTCAACTTGATAACTTTAATCTGACTGTGTGCGATGCTTTTCTCTTTGCAGAATCCATTTCAATATAAAGTTACAGAAACGTTCGTCTCCATCCTTTACACACAAAGACCTCCGGGGGAAATAAGTCCTGGACTTTATAAACCTGACTTGTCCTGATATGAGCTTATGAGTGTTGTCTATAAACCAAACAAAAACCCTCCCCGGGTACCACTTCAAACCTCAGAGTCTATTTCTGATTCCATCCTGAGAATAAACCTGTTCTGCTTGGAAAGCACTCTTAATAAAGATGCAAGCTTTTCCCCAGACAAAACAATGGAGCCGACATTTCAGGTGCCGTCAGGGAGTCTGAGCGGTGCCAGCTGGGCAGCTGCTGCCCTCAGTGTGATCTGGCAGGGTGCGTGTGTGTGTGTAATGGGCTGGACAGAGCCAACATGCCTGAACAGCAGCAGCTACAGATACTGAACACACACCATCGAGTCAACAACTCAACACAGGGAAACCTGTCGGCTAAAAATCAAAGGGTCAGAACCTGAGGCTGCTGCACAAGTACTCAGACTGAATGCTCAATATCTCCAGAGAAGAAGGTTTGAAAGAGTCACCTTCATTAAATCCTTTCAACAGACTTCAGTTTGTGCATGACCAGCAGAACCAGCAGAACCTGACTCTCTAAAGTTACTCCAACAAACTGAAGAGCTGATTCTTCATGTCGTGCAATTTCATACAAAGTTACTGCAAATAAAACAAAAGATGCAAATATGAGAAAACACGACTTCCCCCTCTGATGGTGAAAAATGAAGCCAATGCAGAAGTGCAAAAAAAAGGCAGTTCCTCCAGTGTCCACTAGAGTCTGTCTCCTGCAGTGAGTCAGTCTCCATAGAGCTCTATGTTAAAATGTCCAACGTTACAGCTGCAGTTCCTCCAGTGTCCACTAGAGTCTGTCTCCTGCAGTGAGTCAGTCTCCATAGAGCTCTATGTTAAAATGTCCAACGTTACAGCTGCAGTTCCTCCAGTGTCCACTAGAGTCTGTCTCCTGCAGTGAGTCAGTCTCCATAGAGCTCTATGTTAAAATGTTTAACTTTACAGCTGCAGTTCCTCCAGTGTCCACTAGAGTCTGTCTCCTGAAAGTCGTCTTGGACTATTTTAAACAATGTTAACTTTTCTCCTCAACAGACAACGAGAACGCCAAGTCTGAGGGAAAGCCAGGCCACCAATCAGAACGCAGCGAGGACCCCGAGGCCGACAGCAAGCGTCAGCAGCCCGGCCAACCACACTGCTCCTCGGAACAGGAAATGAAGCGTCAAGAAGAAGGAGACAGCTCGAGTAACCCTGAGAGCCAGGACAGTGACGACAGCCTGGAACCTTCGGATGTGGAGGCGGAGGAAGTGGAGGAGGCAAGTGTAGGAGGAGGAAGGCTGGGGAGACTGGCAGGACTGGGAGCGTTAGGGGGACTGGGGGCCATTGGAGGACTTGGGAATCTGGGAGGGCTTCATATTAAAGTCGAGCACTATGGAGAGGGGGAGGAAGTACAGCTGCACAACCCTCAAACGTCTTCCTCAGAGGAGGAGGAAGAGGACGAGGACGAGGAGGAGGAGGAGGTAGACGATGGAGGCGTACAAAACTGTGACGACGGAGGAAAGCTCCAGAAGAGGCGGAAGAGGAGGAAAGTGCAGAAATGGGATGGATCCCGAAGCAGGAGGCTCCGTCTCTCCTCGACGTCGCCAGGCCCGGTGAACATGGGAGATACCACGCCGCTCGTAGACCCCTCCCAAGCCCCCAACTCCTCCCACCTCCTCACCTCCGCCGCCTCCCCAAACAGCCCAGGTGCTTCGTCGGTCCTGAAAATCAAGACAGAGATGGCAGAGCCGATCAACTTCGACAATGACAGCAGCATCTGGAACTACCCCCCCAACAGAGAGATCTCCAGAAACGAGTCCCCGTACAGCATGACCTCCAAACCAGCCGCGCCCGGCAGCCATGACTCCTTCCCGTCTCCCCAAGGAGGCTCACTGCAGGTAGCTATTCCCGACTCCGTCCTCACTCCTCCAGGAACGGAGGGAGGTGCGGGAGGAGTGAGGAAGCCTCCGTATAACGGAAGCTCGGCGCCGTCCTCGGCTTCCAGCGCTGCAAGTTTGGCTCCTCCCTCTAGCGCCTCCTCTGCCGACCCCCTTTCTCCTCCTCTCTCCGCCTCTCCACGGGACAAGCAGCAAGGCACGCCCACCACCTCCTCCTCTTCTTCCTCTTCGTCATCCTCCTCCTCGTCCTCGTCGACCTCCTCTTCCTCTCTGTTGTACTCTGGCGACCTGGAGGCGCTTCAGCGTCTGCAGGCTGGTAACGTGGTGCTCCCGTTGGTGCACCGCGTCACCGGGACTCTGGCCTCCACCAGCACAACGGCTCCACGGGTTTACACCACCGGGACCATCAGGTACGCGCCGGCAGACGTCACACTGGCCATGGCGCAGGGCAACCTCCTCCCCAACGCCGCCATGAATTTCGTCGACAGCTCCGGGTTCGGTCTGGACCCGAAGACGCCGATGGAGATGCTCTACCACCACGTCCACAGGTTGAACATGTCAGCAGCAGCAGCCGCCGGCCCCTTCGTCGGATCGCCAGCGGTCACGGGTACCAACGGCGCCCTGGGAGGCCAGATGCCGACAGCAGCAAATGTTTTCACCACGGCGGAGGGACTTTTCTCCACGCTGCCGTTCCCGGTGTACAGCAACGGGATCCACACCACACAGACGACTCTGGAGAGGAAGGAGGATTAACGCAAAATGTCTGAGACCGCATTACTGTGTTGAAAGTAGAAGAGTGATCAGGAGGAGAGGAAAGACTTTTTACTTTGTTTTTATTAACACAGCACTGTGTTTGTGAGAGCGGAGGAAGGACAGACGTACTCTAGCACTTTGAACCTGAGCAAACTGAGCTTGTGTAATAGACATGAATGACCCTCAGACATGTCCCACTTTTCTATCTTCTCTCTCTCTCCTCCTCCTCCTCATCCTCTTCGTCTCCTCTCTCTCCGTCTGTCTCTTCGCTCCTGTTCGTTGCGATCAGCAAGATTTTTTTCTGGTGAACAAATGAACAGAAAAAACAGACTATTCTTTATTGTAAAGAATTCCTTTTTTTTGCCTACAGAGAATTCCTATGACCTACGGACTCCGATGCCGGAGCCTGACGGGATCATTTTTATTATTTGTCCTGTTTTTTTGTTTTTTTTTCCGTTGCGTCTTTATGAAGATGCCGATTGTTTGTATTTAAAGACGCGGACGCTGCAGGGATTTGTAATGGACAGCAAACTCTTTGTGGCGCTCCTCCGTGAGTTTCTTGATGTGATCAAGACATGAGAAGTTTTTAAAACCGAGGAGAGGGAGCTTTCCTGGAAAAAGGTCTCCGAGATAATAATCTTTTGAAAAAAGGTTTTTGAGGATATTTCTCGATTGAGGGAATCGTTTAGAGAATTAATGCTGTTTTTTTTCTTTCTTTCATTTCGTCCGTTTTTTTTTATAAAAAAGACTCTAGCTCAGACTTAACTTACAAATCAAGCATTACGAAGAAAAAACAACAAGAAAAAAAAAAGCAATTTCAGCCGGGTAATGACCTGTGAAATCTCGAATGTTACTACTTCCTCTTTTATCCCAGGAGTTTACCTACAGGTCTCGCACCGAACATAACCTCCTCTTCCATCTCCTCACATCTCAATCTGTCGTTCTCTCTCTCTCTCTCTCTCTCTCTCTCTCTCTCGCTTTCACTCCGACTGATCTTTAATCTCGCCGTCTGCATCTCCAGCTGTCGATCTACAGATTCATGGTGCTACCGACCGTCCAGTAACCCTGATTCAGCTGGCTGATATGGGTGCTGTTAACGACCCACAGCTCGTCGACAGACTGACCGTGCTTGTTTGTTTTTGGAGGGGGAACCATTTAAAACTTTGTTTTTACTCATCTGACCTTCAGGAAAGTCAGAAACACAGCAAGAAACCTTAAAACCTCTAAATCAGCGCGATCACCTCCATGTGTGCGTCTGATTGGACCGCGAGGGGGCAGCGCTGCCCGGCAACATGGAGGTGATTGGTTGAATTTTAGGCTGCGTAGAGTTGTGTTTGTTTGCATGTTTTTTTTTGTTTTTTTTCTAACTTAATCACTTTTAATTCTCAGTCAAACTGAGGCTAATATGCTAGCGACGCTAACTTGAAAAATGAATGTTGAAAACCTCGACCGACTTCCTGTTTTTACGCTCTTTGTTTTCTGTTCGTTCCTCGTCTTCGTTTATCTCCTCCTCCTCCTCCTCCTCCTCCTCCTCCTGCTTCGTCTTCTTCTTCCTAAACCAGAATCACCTCCACCACAAAGATGTTTCCTAAACGATCCACTCTCTTCCATCTCATCGCCGGACCCTGTGATTATAAACCACATATCAACACGGAGATTGTAATAAAGACATTTTGCATTTTTCAATCAATCAAACTCTCAAAACAATCAAATCCAATAACGAACAAAAAAAAAGTATATATATGAATTTTGTTGAGGAAGAGAAAAGAAACTCACATTCCTTTAAACAATGTTGTCTTTGTCGTTGTTTCCGTTACGTGTTTTTTCCTCCCCCAGCCTCCGTTGCCAAAAAAAAAAAAAAAAGAAAAAGAAAAGATTTCTCCCGTTTGGTGTTTTCGAGCACTGTGATTCTCGTTCATTCGTACGTTCTTCTTTCATTCTTTTGCTACAAAGAGAAAAAAAAAGACGAGATCAAGTAATAAAAAAAAATAATAATAATAATACCGTCACATCCATCCAACTTTTTAAAGTTGACAGCCCCGTCTTTAACCATCCCGTCATCCTTATTACCCAGTGTGATTACGCCGTAAAAACGTGTTACCGATGTGTTTAGTGTCACTGGCTGTCAAAAAGTCTTTCATGGCGACTTCTCTCTCTGTGTGTGTTGACTATATGCAGTATATACTGAGCTACTGTAGCTGTTTTTGTCCTTTGTCTTCTCTGTGCTCTCTCTAGTGTGGGGGAGGGGCAATGGGCGGGGCACATCGAGAGGGGAAGGGGGGCGGGGCCTATTTTGGGTGATTCCTACACTAATGGCAAGGGCCTCGCGCCTCCTCTCTCAGCCCGCCTCTTCCTCCCTCTCCCTCTATCTGCAGTCTTAGTGAAACCAGTGGAGGTTTGTGGAATTTCGTGTTCGGTGGCCTTTGCAAAAAAAAAAAAAAAAAACTTTGTAGAGTCCACCTTTTTTTCCGCTGCTTCCTTTTTCGTCTTTGTAAGAACTTTTTAGTTTGTTTTCTAATCCTCCTCTCTCTCTCTCTCTCTCTCTCTCTCTCTCTCTCTGCTGTTGCTTTTCGCTGTTGTGTAGTCTTAAAACAAACCTCTTTATCTTGCTGTCCTTTCTCTCAGAGATGAAAAAGATTCTTTAACTAGCTCAAAGGTTTATGGAGCCATGTTTTCGCCGCTAAGGAATTCTGGGAATTGCAGTTTCCAGCTTTTGCATAAATGACTAATGAATATTTACACCATGTAAGTTTAAATTAAGATAAGGGAAAAAGCCTGAAGTAGCGTTTTCTGTTTTCTTTTGTTTTTAGATGTAGTCCTGGAAAAACCGTAAAAGCCTCAGTTGTGAAACATTTCCCAGAGTCCCTTGGGGCTTCTTGTGTGCATTGGGTGTATTTCATTGGTTCCCACCAAACTTGTTGACTTCCTGCGCAAACTTCTCTCAAATCAAGTTACACAAGTGGTTCAAGGGGGGAGAAAAAAAAATCTATTTCAGGACACGTAATAAAAAAAACACAAAAAAAAAAAACGGTTTTAAAGATTTCTTAAGAAATTAAAAGAAGAAAAAAATATTTCGCACTATAAATCTATTTTTATAGGTGTTTTGGAAAAACTGAAGTGCATGTTTAGTGAGTTCGTCCGATGCGTTTCACGTGACCAGTCTTTTGTTGGTTTTCTTTTCGGTCCATCGTTTTCGTGTTGTTGTTTTTTTTGGTTCTGTTTTAGTTTTTGACGCGTGTCGAGCCCTCACGGGGACGTGAAGGAGGCCCGCTGAAGGGACCGAGTCGGTACCAGGGACCCTGGTGTCCCCCCCCCCCCCCCTCCCCCCGCTTATCAGGAACAAACAATCTGTAGCGCCCGTGCTTTCTGTGACCAATCAATGTCTTGTCCTGCGACTAGCGTACAACAGCAAACAAGCAGCAGGTGAGGGAATCAAACGGTGGATTGATTTCTTTTCGTCTTCGTGGGAGTGTGCGTCGGCGCCGCTCGGTCTGTCGGTTGAATGTTAAATTCAGGAGCTTTTTTTTCACGCTCCTTTGGATTTTAGCGTTTTCTACTTTTGGAGGTTTTCGCGTGGTGGGGGAGGGGCACAAAGTAAAGGCAGGTCCCCATGATAGGGAAAAGGGGGGGGGGGAGGGGGGGGGGGGGCACATAACTCAGACGAAACCAGGAAATACACCCACATGTAACAAAAACCAAACAGCCGGTCCAAGCTGTTTCAATGTTTTTCTGTGTTTTATGTCGAAAAATGAAAACTTTGCTGGTGATTTTAAAAACGTAAAAACCTTAATCACAGCTGCTGTCAAAAATACATCGTGTTTAAGAATGACGAATATTGAAAAATCACTTCATTTACCTGTGAAGAAACTGTGTCTGTGTTTTTAACTATTTCTTGTACAATTATACAGATTCTTTTATGAGGAACTTGGTGCCAAGTAGCCGAAATACGGGAGAGAGGGAATCTCTTATTATCAATGTTAACAGTGTTATAAATTCTAAATACAAACAAATTAAAATATTAAAAAAGAGAAAACTATGGTACATTTCTATGTTTTATTTCCCTTTCTTTCCCCTCGCAGAAGAGAGGAAGAACACACGACTAACTGATGCTAACTTTGAGTGCCTGGCTTCTGTTTGATTTTTGTTTTATTTTGAAAAGACGACATCTCTTTCAGTTCCTTTTCCATGAATAATGCTGCAAACCCCAGTGTGTACATACTTCATTTTTATAGCGGTTGTTCTTTTGTAAGTTTGCTAGGTTCTCATCCGCTCAGAGGAACATGTCACACACTGTAACCCGGTTTTGACCATCTTACAGGTGCCATATTCAGAATAAAAATCTCTCTCGAATTTGTTCCCAGATTGCATCATTTCTTCTGTTGACACCTTCATCCCGCTGCTTTCAGGAAGCTGCTTTCTTTGACTTTGTTTTCTTCTTCCTGTTTCGTCGAGGAGTCACGTTTACGACAAAGTTCAAACTGCTAAATTCCACCTGATGCGTGTTCGGTGTTCTTCCACTGTCTCCGCTCCGTCAGCCTGCAGGACAGGAAGTCAGACAGCATGAAAACATCAGGTTTATTTTCAGAATAAATCACGACACTGTGTGTGCTTATTTAGGTTTTATCCCACACTCGTTGTATGACCTCGTGCTGTCAGGACTGAATCTGTCTCTGGCCTCCAGCTGTGCGGCGCTGCGCTCTGAAAACGGACGCACGACGCACACGTACCTGCTGGAAGTTCTGGTTTCTGCTGGACGAACCACGGATCGAACGGGACAGGAAGTCACCAAGAAAGTTCGTTTAAGTTCAAACTTAGTTTTATTCAGTTTCGTACCACGTTATATTAACAGCTGTGCGGCGGTGCAGCTCCATGCTGCGCTCTGAAAACACCACCTGTGGGTGCTGACGGACGAGGGGGCGGAGCCTTAACGGACGCATCTGGGTTAGTCAGTTTAACTAATATTATAACGACATGGAAGTGTGAGGGTGTTTGCACGAGTGAGGTGCGTCAAACTAAAAGAAAGAGGGGCGTGGCTAAAGTGCAGTCTCTCTCCTTCTCAATGAGAGTGTGCTCGTATGATTGGACCTGGCTCAGGTGTGGATCTCTCTTCATGATGAATGCACCTGAGACGAAGAGAGAGAGACTCGTGAAGTCCGACACTCTCACTTCTTCATATTGTTAACGTCACTTCATCGTTCCATCTTTCCTGTATCCACTCTTTTTTTCACTTTTAATACCTTCCCCCTCCCCCTTTCTCCTCCTCCTCCCCCTCCTCCTCCTCCCCCTCCTCCTCCTGCAGTAATAAGAGAGGAGAGGTCAGTCAGCCGACCCTCTGAGGCCGCCCAGCCAACTTTAAATATTTCACACTATTTTAAATGAGCGCACATGAATCATAGATCACAGGCAGCGCTGCGGTGTGTGTGTGTGTGTGTGTGTGTGAGGTGCTCGGACCCTCTAATAACCTCTGGCTGTCCGTCTCAGTGAGGTCTGATGCTGAATTTAGATCTGGCAGCGTCAGGCGTAACGAGCGGCCTTTCATCATCGGCCGTGATGGACGGATGATGAAACAAAGCGTTAGAGATGAAAACTTCACCGTTTTCTCAGATATATATATTTATTTATTTTTAATCCATCTGCACTTTCACAGGGCGCCGATCTCCCTAATTCCCAACATGCACCAGGACTCCAAACATCACGAAACCCTGTAAAACTCTTCAGCAGACATGATGTGACGTTTAAGTTCCTGAAGAGAAGTCGGGCTTTTAATCATCCTGCAGGGACTCTGAGCCGCTTGAAACAGAATTTATATCCAATGTGTTATTTTATCCTCTCTGTGTGGGGAGTGTTGCATTGTGGGATCATTCGAGGCGCCATACATGAAGAGAAGGGACTCTCTCACACCCCGACCTCAGGATGAAAAAAACAGGAAAGGCGACAGAAACAAAAAAAAAAAGATTTTCTTTCTTTAATTTGTTGATAAATGTTAGAAAGTAGCTTTGTGATGCATCATGAAAAACCCAGAAAAGACGAGCCTGCGCGTGTGCATATTTTTAAACCAATCACTGCCGCAGAAATTAGAAATTCACATTCCTCTTTGTGAGTTAAAATCCTCTTTCTCATAAATATATATATATTGTTTAAGATCTTTTTTTTAATCTGTAATATTAATATTCCTGGTGCCAAATTGTATTTGTGTTCACGTTGATTTGAACACTCTGGTCTTGATTGGTCTGGTCTTGTCCACAGCACGCTTGTGTCCATCGTAGTGTGCAGTTCCTTATCCGAGTCCGAATCCGTTTTATTGTCCAGGTATGTTTCACAGAACTCCAACGTCAGTAGACTGAGATTAAACATTAAACATGAACAAGTAGCTAAAATATAAAGAATGAATTAAAGACAAGACTGAATAAAAAAACAAACAGCCTCTGTGTCGCTGAATCGGAGGAGCTGTCCGTGGTGCTGAAGTCGTGGATCGACAGTCTCAGGATGTTTGAGCGACCTCGGACTCTGCTGGAACAAACGCAGACGGGAACACGACGATGACGCCGGAGCCGGATGGCGAGGGTTTTAGTTCACTTCATGATGTATTTACTACGACATGCGTGTGTGTGGGAGAGTTGACACCAGCACTAATTGATGAATGAGTTTCTTTTTAGTCGTCGTGTATTTTTCTCTCAGGTTCTACATGTATTTTTGGGGCGTTTTGTGCTTTTAGTTTGGAAATAGGAAAGTGGATAGAGTTGGAAATCAGAGAGAGAGAGAGAGAGAGAGAGAGAGAGAGAGAGAGAGTGAGTGGGGAACGACATGCAGGAAGAGGAGCCGCAGGTCGGATCCAAACCTGGACCGCCTGCAGGAGGACTCCAGCCTCTGGATGTGGGGCGTGTGCGGTATCCACTACGCGACCTGTGCCCCTCCCCTTTAACCTTGTTCAAGCTTCCTCCTGGTACAGAGAAGAGAAGCACCACATGAGCCGACTCTGGTCGGTCCAAACACAAGACTAAAAGAAGTCAAAGAGAAGCTGGAAGAGTGAGGAACGACCATCTTTTAAAATCCTTTCTGAAGACACACTTTCCTGACTTTTTAAAATTCTTTGAAATGAATTTGTCATATTAATCTTTGCTGTGATCATTAATCTTTGAGCTTTTTACATTTGTTTCATCATCACCGTCCTTATAAAGCACTTTGTGAGTAATAGTTAAAGGTTAGTATAATTTGATAAGAGACAACAGCAGTAATCAAAGCTCGGGGCTGGACTCTCTGTCTGTGTCTGCTGGAGTTACAGAGCCCTCTAGAGGCCCAGCAGGTGAACTACGGGCGAGATTGAATCATTTCATCACCAGCGCCTGCAGTTTCAACATTTGGGAGATAAATTCCTCCATCTGGTCTTTAAGTCCGACAGCTCCACACCATCCTTCATCCAAACACATTTGACCTTCAGAAAGAGTCATCTTATAGTTGTTGTATTTGAAGGAAAGAACTCCTGCTCCTGCAAAGGTGCATGATCGTGTACGTCTGATTACAAAACACAACAAATGTTTGACGGACTTTCAAACTGCATCAACAATAGATATCAGCTCTGTTTGCTGCAGAGCAGAATGTGTTCACCTCTAACTTGTGGTGTCTTTTTTTGTACTCAAACAGAAATCACCGAGCGGTCTGTACATGTTTAATTTTCCTGTGTTCATGTCTGTCTTTGAGCTCCTTTGACTCTCTCAGTAATGATTTGTCATCAGGAGTTTCTCTGCATGCTGCACTGAGCGACGCTGCACGATGTGAAGAACTGACGACTCTCTGCAGCTGCAGACAAACAGAACAAAAACTGCATCATGTGTCAACAAGTTTATCGGTGAGGAAACAAGATTTTTCTCCTCATCGCGAATCTACTTTGTATACTTTTTATTTTATTTTATTTTTTTATTTTGAGTCCCAGGTGGACGTCAAGAGCCTCCCCAGACAGGACTGTATTCCAGACAGGGGCTCACGAAGAGTTGGGTAGTGATGCCTGGAATTGAGAGATATGTTTTTATTTTATATGGCAGATTTAGTGAGGGATTTGATGTGAGAGTGGAATGAGAAGGTCGAGCCCAAGTTGCAGACCTGAGAAGACGGAGAATGGAGCCACTGTGAACTTCAAGTTGAAACTAAAACCGCTGAGATGAATCCGTTTGTCATTCGAGAAGTTTTCTTTGTGTGGATAGTTTTAAGTTACAAGACACTGAAAGTATTCATCGGTGCTTTATTAATCCATGACATGACTGTACACACACTTCCACAAACATTGTTTAGTAGAAAGTCCGACCTGTTGTTTGAGAAGTATGTCAGGTCGTCCCATTACAGCCGCAGAGAACAACAGATAACTTTTTAAGGGCGGTGTAAGTCACAGAGAACGGCATTCTTTCAGGACTCAATAACATCTCCAAAGAACTGTTTGAACACAGCATCAATAATTCATCCCCTCTCATAGACACACACACTCGCTGTGACAGCCGCTTCACACGCTGCACGATAAATCTGCTGCATCAGTGGAATACGTCTCCTTCTTTGTCCTTCCTCAGTCGTTGAAGGACGCAGCGTTCACAGAGTGCTGGACACATTTTTAGAGTCAAAAACCAAAAACTCGGGGGCGCTGATGCCGCAGTGCACACGTCCATGTATGGAGGCTATAATCTTCAACGCAGGCGGCCCAGGTTCACGTCCGGCCTGTGGCTCCTTTCCCGCATGTCAATCCCCACCGAAGTGTCTGGAGGTTATGTTTGAGTATGGCAATGAACCACAAATGTGATGTTGAATAATGTTTTCTTGACTATTAATCTGATGTATAAACTTTCATCAACATGAGCCTAAGGAATTTTATTGTGTTGAGTCATGTCTAGATAATACCCATTTTGAAAAAAGACGACATACATACCTATGTCAAACAATTGAAAAAAAGACATACATACCCATGTCGAAAAATGAATAAAACGACATACATGCCGATGTTTAAAAAAGGAAAAAAACGAGATACATACCTGTGTCAAACAATTGAAAAGAACGACATATATACCCATGTCGTGAAATGAGAAAAAACTACATACATACCCATGTCGAAAAATGAATAAAACGACATGCATACCTATATCGAAAAAATGAAAAAAACGGCATACATGCCTATGTTAAAAAATGAAAAAAACGACATACATAACTCTGTTAAAAAAATGAAAAAAATGACAATCATACCTACGTCGAAAAATGAGAGAAAACGACATACATACCTATGTCGAAAAAATGTACAAAACGACATACATACCTATGTCGAAAAATGTAAAAAACGACATACATACCTATGTCGAAAAATTAGAAAAACAACATACATATCTACGTCAACAAATTAGAAAAAACGACATACATACCCATGTCGAAAAAATGAAAAAAACGACATACATACCTATATCGAAAAATAAGAAAAATCGACATACATACCTATGTCGAAAAAATGAAAAAGACGACATACATACCTATGTCGAAAAATGAGAAAAACGACATACATACCTATGTTAAAAAAATTAAAAAACGACATACATACCCATGTCGAAAAAATGAAAAAAACGACATACATACCTGTGTCGTAAAATGAAAAAAAATGACATACATACCCATGTCGAAAAAGTAAAAGAAACGACATACATACCTATGTTAAAAATTTTTTAAAAAACGACATACATACCTATGTCGAAAAAATGAAAAAACAACACACATACTTACGTCAAAAAAATGAGAAAAAATGACATACATACCTATGTTAAAAAAATGAAAATGACGACATACATACCTATGTCGAAAAATGAGAAAAACAACATACATACCTATGTCGAAAAAATGAAAAAAACGACATACATACCCATGTCGAAAAAGTAAAAGAAACGACATACATGCCTGATAAAAAATGAAAAAAAACGACATACATACCTATGTTAAAAAAATTTAAAACAACGACATACATACCTATGTCGAAAAAATGAAAAAACAACACACATACCTATGTCGTAAAATGAAAAAAACAAAATACATACTTACGTCAAAAAAATGAGAAAAAACGACACACATACCTATGTTAAAGAAATGAGAAAAACGACATACATACCTATGTCGAAAAATGAGAAAAACGACATACATACCTATGTCGAAAAATGAGAAAAACGACATACATACCTCTGTCGAAAAAATGAAAAAAAAGACATACATACCTATGTCGAAAAATGAAAAAAATGACATATATGCCCATGTCGTAAAATGAAAAAAACGACATACATACCTATGTCGAAAAATCAAAAAAACGACATACATACCTATGTCGAAAAATGAGAAAAAACGACATACATACCTATGTCGAAAAATGAGAAAAACGACATACATACCCATGTCGAAAAAATGAAAAAAACGACATACATACCTATGTCGAAAAATAAGAAAAACAACATATATATCTACATCGAAAAATGAGAAAAAACGACATACATACCCATGTCGAAAAAATGAAAAAAACGACATACATACCTATGTCGAAAAATGAGAAAAACGACATACATACCTATGTTAAAAAAATTAAAAAAAGACATACATACCCATGTCGTAAAATGAAAAAAACGACATACATACCCATGTCGAAAAAATGAAAAAAACTACATACATACCTATTTCGTAAAATGAGAAAAAACGACATACATACCCATGTCTTAAAATGACAAAAACCAACATACATACTTACGTCAAAAAAATGAAAAAACGACATACATACCTATGTTAAAAAATGAGAAAAACGACATACATACCTATGTCGAAAAAATGAAAAAAACGACATACATACCTATGTCGAAAAATGAGAAAAACGACATACATACCTATGTCGAAAAAATGAAAAAAACGACATACATACCTATGTCGAAAAAATGAAAAAAACGACATACATACCTATGTCGAAAAATGAGAAAAAACGACATACATACCTATGTCGAAAAATCAAAAAAACGACATACATACCTATGTCGAAAAATGAGAAAAAACGACATACATACCTATGTCGAAAAATCAAAAAAACGACATGCATACCTATGTCGAAAAATGAGAAAAAACGACATACATACCTATGTCGAAAAATGAGAAAAACGACATACATACCCCTGTCGAAAAATGAGAAAAACGACATACATACCTATGTCGAAAAATGAGAAAAAGCGACATACATACCTATGTCGAAAAATGAGAAAAATTGACATACATACCTATGTCGTAAAATGGAAAAAAAGACATACATACCCATGTCGTAAAATTGAAAAAACGACATACATACCTATGTCGAAAAAATGAAAAAAACGACATACATACCTATGTCGAAAAATGAGAAAAACGACATACATACCTATGTCGAAAAAATGAAAAAAACGACATACATACCTATGTCGAAAAATGAGAAAAAGCGACATACATACCTGTCGAAAAATGAGAAAAATTGACATACATACCTATGTCGTAAAATGGAAAAAACGACATACATACCTATGTCGAAAAATAAGAAAAACAACATATATATCTACGTCGAAAAATGAGAAAAAACGACATACATACCTATATTGAAAAATAAGAAAAACGACATACATACCCATGTCGAAAAAATGAAAAAAACGACATACATACCTATGTCGAAAAATGAGAAAAACGACATACATACCTATGTTAAAAAAATTAAAAAAAGACATACATACCCATGTCGTAAAATGAAAAACACGACATATATACCCATGTCGAAAAAATGAAAAAAACTACATACATACCTATTTCGTAAAATGAGAAAAAACGACATACATACCCATGTCTTAAAATGACAAAAACCAACATACATACTTACGTCAAAAAAAGGAAAAAAACGACATACATACCTATGTTAAAAAATGAGAAAAACGACATACATACCTATGTCGAAAAAATGAAAAAAACGACATACATACCTATGTCGAAAAATGAGAAAAACGACATACATACCTATGTCGAAAAAATGAAAAAAACCACATACATACCTATGTCGAAAAATGAGAAAAACGACATACATACCTATGACGTAAAATGAGAAAAACGACATACATACCTATGTTAAAAAAATGTAAAAAAGACATACATACCCATGTTCTAAAATGAAAAAAACAACATACATACCCATGTCGAAAAAGTAAAAGAAATGACATACATAACCATGTCGAAAAAATGAAAAAAACGACATACATACCTATTTCGTAAAATGAGAAAAAACGACATACATACCCATGCCTTAAAATGACAAAAACCAACATACATACTTACGTCAAAAAAATGAAAAAAACGACATACATACCTATGTTAAAAAATGAGAAAAACGACATACATACCTATGTCGAAAAAATGAAAAAAACGACATACATACCTATGTCGAAAAATGAGAAAAACGACATACATACCTATGTCGAAAAAATGAAAAAAACGACATACATACCTATGTCGAAAAATGAGAAAAACGACATACATACCTATGTCGAAAAAATGAAAAAAACGACATACATACCTATGTCGAAAAATGAGAAAAAACGACATACATACCTATGTCGAAAAATCAAAAAAACGACATACATACCTATGTCGAAAAATGAGAAAAAACGACATACATACCTATGTCGAAAAATCAAAAAAACGACATACATACCTATGTCGAAAAATGAGAAAAAACGACATACATACCTATGTCGTAAAAGGAAAAAAACGACATACATACCTATGTTAAAAAAAATGAAAAAAACTTTATACATACCTACGTTAAAAAAATGAAAAAAACTTTATACATACCTAGGTTTAAAAAATGAGAAAAACGACATACATACCTATGTTGAAAAATGAAAAAAATGACATATATACCCATGTCGTAAAATTAAAAAAACGACATACATACCTACGTCGAAAAATCAAAAAAACGACATACATACCTATGCCGAAAAATGAGAAAAAACGACATACATACCTCTGTCGAAAAAATTAGAAAAACGACATACATACCTATGTCGAAAAATGAGAAAAAGCGACATACATACCTATGTCGAAAATGAGAAAAATTGACATACATACCTATGTCGTAAAATGGAAAAAAAGACATACATACCCATGTCGTAAAATTGAAAAAAACGACATACATACCTATGTCGAAAAATAAGAAAAACAACATATATATCTACGTCGAAAAATGAGAAAAACGACATACATACCTTTATCGAAAAATAGGAAAAACGACATACATACCTATGTCGTAAAATGAAAAAAAAGACATACATACCCATGTCGTAAAATGAAAAAAACAACATACATACCCATGTTGAAAAAGTAAAAGAAATGACATACATGCCTATGTCGAAAAATGAGAAAAAGCGACATACATACCTATGTCGTAAAATGAAAAAAAAGACATACATACCCATGTCGAAAAAGTAAAAGAAACGACATACATGCCTGATAAAAAATGAAAAAAAACGACATACATACCTATGTCGAAAAAATGAAAAAACAACACACATACCTATGTCGTAAAATGAAAAAAACAACATACATACTTACGTCAAAAAAATGAGAAAAAACGACACACATACCTGTTAAAAAAATGAAAGAAACGACATACATACCTATGTCGAAAAATGAAAAAAACGACATACATACCTATGTCGAAAAAGGAAAAAAACGACATACATACCTATGTCGAAAAAGGAAAACGACATACATACCTATGTCTAAAAAACGAAAAAAACGACATACATACCTATGTCGAAAAATAGGAAAAACGACATACATACCTATGTCGTAAAATGAAAAAAAAGACATACATACCCATGTCGAAAAAATGAAAAAAACGACATACATACCTATGTCGAAAAATGAGAAAAAAGACATACATACCTATGTTAAAAAAATGTAAAAAAGACGACATACATACCTATGTCGAAAAATGAGAAAAACGACATACATACCTATGTTAAAAAACTGAGAAAAACGACATATATACCCATGTCGAAAAATGAAAAAAATGACATATATGCCCATGTCGTAAAATGAAAAAAACGACATACATACCTATGTCGAAAAATGAGAAAAAACGACATACATACCTATGTCGAAAAATCAAAAAAACGACATACATACCTATGTCGAAAAATGAGAAAAAACGACATACATACCTATGTCGAAAAATGAGAAAAACGACATACATACCCATGTCGAAAAAATGAAAAAAACGACATACATACCTATGTCGAAAAATAAGAAAAACAACATATATATCTACATCGAAAAATGAGAAAAAACGACATACATACCCATGTCGAAAAATGAGAAAAACGACATACATACCTATGTCGAAAAATGAGAAAAACTACATACATACCTATGTTTAAAAAATGAGAAAAACGACATACATACCTATGTCGAAAAATCAAAAAAACGACATACATACCCATGTCGTAAAATTAAAAAAACGACATACATACCTACGTCGAAAAATCAAAAAAACGACATACATACCTATGCCGAAAAATGAGAAAAAACGACATACATACCTCTGTCGAAAAAATTAGAAAAACGACATACATACCTATGTCGAAAAATGAGAAAAAGCGACATACATACCTATGTCGAAAAATGAGAAAAATTGACATACATACCTATGTCGTAAAATGGAAAAAAAGACATACATACCCATGTCGTAAAATTGAATAAAACGACATACATACCTATGTCGAAAAATAAGAAAAACAACATATATATCTACGTCGAAAAATGAGAAAAACGACATACATACCTTTATCGAAAAATAGGAAAAACGACATACATACCTATGTCGTAAAATGAAAAAAAAGACATACATACCCATGTCGTAAAATGAAAAAAACAACATACATACCCATGTTGAAAAAGTAAAAGAAATGACATACATGCCTATGTCGAAAAATGAGAAAAAGCGACATACATACCTATGTCGTAAAATGAAAAAAAAGACATACATACCCATGTCGAAAAAGTAAAAGAAACGACATACATGCCTGATAAAAAATGAAAAAAAACGACATACATACCTATGTCGAAAAAATGAAAAAACAACACACATACCTATGTCGTAAAATGAAAAAAACAACATACATACTTACGTCAAAAAAATGAGAAAAAACGACACACATACCTGTTAAAAAAATGAAAGAAACGACATACATACCTATGTCGAAAAATGAAAAAAACGACATACATACCTATGTCGAAAAAGGAAAAAAACGACATACATACCTATGTCGAAAAAGGAAAACGACATACATACCTATGTCTAAAAAACGAAAAAAACGACATACATACCTATGTCGAAAAATAGGAAAAACGACATACATACCTATGTCGTAAAATGAAAAAAAAGACATACATACCCATGTCGAAAAAATGAAAAAAACGACATACATACCTATGTCGAAAAATGAGAAAAAAGACATACATACCTATGTTAAAAAAATGTAAAAAAGACGACATACATACCTATGTCGAAAAATGAGAAAAACGACATACATACCTATGTTAAAAAACTGAGAAAAACGACATATATACCCATGTCGAAAAAGGAAAAAAACGACATACATACCTATGTCTAAAAAACGAAAAAAACGACATACATACCTATGTCGAAAAATAGGAAAAACGACATACATACCTATGTCGTAAAATGAAAAAAAAGACATACATACCCATGTCGAAAAAATGAAAAAAACGACATACATACCTATGTCGTAAAATGAAAAAAAAGACATACATACCCATGTCGAAAAAATGAAAAAAACGACATACATACCTATGTCGAAAAATGAGAAAAAAGACATACATACCTATGTTAAAAAAATGTAAAAAAGACGACATACATACCTATGTCGAAAAATGAGAAAAACGACATACATACCTATGTTAAAAAACTGAGAAAAACGACATACATACCTATGTCGAAAAATGAGAAAAACGACATACATACCTCTGTCGAAAAAATGAAAAAAACGACATACATACCTATGTCGAAAAATGAGAAAAACGACATACATACCTATGTCGAGAAAATGAAAAAAACGACATACATACCTATGTCGAAAAATGAGAAAAACTACATACATACCTATGTTTAAAAAATGAGAAAAACGACATACATACCTATGTCGAAAAATGAAAAAAACGACATACATACCTATGTCGAAAAAAATGAAAAAAACGACATACGACATACTATGTTAAAAAAAATGAAAAAAACGACATACATACCTATGTTTAAAAAATGAGAAAAACGACATACATACCTTTGTTGAAAAATGAAAAAAACGACATACATACCTATGTCGAAAAAAATGAAAATAAACGACATATATACCCATGTCGTAAAATGAAAAAAACGACATACATACCTATGTTAAAAAAATGAGAAAAACGACATACATACCTATGTCGAAAAATGAGAAAAACGACATACATACCTATGTCGAAAAATGAGAAAAACGACATACATACCTATGTTCAAAAAATGAGAAAAACGACATACATACCTATGTCGAAAAATGAGAAAAATGACATACATACCTATGTCGAAAAATGAGAAAAACGACATACATACCTATGTCGTAAAATTAAAAAAACGACATACATACCTATGTCGTAAAAATGAAAAAAACGACATACATACCTATGTCGAAAAAATGAAAAAAACGACATACATACCTCTGTCGAAAAAATGAAAAAAAAAAGACATACATACCTATGTCGAAAAATGAGAAAAACGACATACATACCTATGTCGAAAAATGAGAAAAACTACATACATACCTATGTTAAAAAAAATGAAAAAAACGACATACATACCTATGTTAAAAAAATTAAAAAAACTACATACATACCTATGTTCAAAAAATGAGAAAAACGACATACATACCTATGTCGAAAAATGAAAAAAAAGACATACATACCCATGTCGTAAAATGAAAAAAACAACATACATACCCATGTCGAAAAAGTAAAAGAAATGACATACATATCTATGTTAAAAAAATGAAAAAAACAACATACATACCTATGTCGAAAAATGAAAAAAACGACATACATACCTATGTCGAAAAAGGAAAAAAACGACATACATACCTATGTCTAAAAAACGAAAAAAACGACATACATACCTATGTCGAAAAATAGGAAAAACGACATACATACCTATGTCGTAAAATGAAAAAAAAGACATACATACCCATGTCGAAAAAATGAAAAAAACGACATACATACCTATGTCGAAAAATGAGAAAAAAGACATACATACCTATGTTAAAAAAATGTAAAAAAGACGACATACATACCTATGTCGAAAAATGAGAAAAACGACATACATACCTATGTTAAAAAACTGAGAAAAACGACATACATACCTATGTCGAAAAATGAGAAAAACGACATACATACCTCTGTCGAAAAAATGAAAAAAAATACATACATACCTATGTCGAAAAATGAGAAAAACGACATACATACCTATGTTAAAAAAAATGAAAAAAACGACATACATACCTATGTTGAAAAATGAAAAAAACTACATACATACCTATGTCGAAAAATGAGAAAAACTACATACATACCTATGTTTAAAAAATGAGAAAAACGACATACATACCTATGTCGAAAAATGAAAAAAACGACATACATACCTATGTCGAAAAATGAGAAAAACGACATACATACCTATGTCGAGAAAATGGGAAAAACGACATACATACCTATGTCGAAAAATGAGAAAAACTACATACATACCTATGTTTAAAAAATGAGGAAAACGACATACATACCTATGTCGAAAAATGAAAAAAACGACATACATACCTATGTCGAAAAAAATGAAAAAAACGACATACATACCTATGTTAAAAAACTGAGAAAAACGACATACGACATACTATGTTAAAAAAAAAAGAAAAAAACGACATACATACCTATGTTTAAAAAATGAGAAAAACGACATACATACCTATGTTGAAAAATGAAAAAAACGACATACATACCTATGTCGAAAAAAATGAAAATAAACGACATATATACCCATGTCGTAAAATGAAAAAAACGACATACATACCTATGTTAAAAAAATGAGAAAAACGACATACATACCTATGTCGAAAAATCAAAAAAACGACATACATACCTATGTCGAAAAATGAGAAAAAACGACATACATACCTATGTCGAAAAATGAGAAAAAACGACATACATACCTATGTCGAAAAATGAGAAAAACGACATACATACCCCTGTCGAAAAATGAGAAAAACGACATACATACCTTTATCGAAAAATAGGAAAAACGACAGACATACCTATGTCGTAAAATGAACAAAAAGACATACATACCCATGTCGAAAAAATGAAAAAAACGATATACATACCTATGTCGAAAAATGAGAAAAACGACATACATACCTATGTTAAAAAAATGTAAAAAAGACATACATACCCATGTTGTAAAATAAAAAAAACAACATACATACCCATGTCGAAAAAGTAAAAGAAATGACATACATATCTATGTTAAAAAAATGAAAAAAACGACATACATACCTATGTTAAAAAAATGAGAAAAACGACATACATACCTATGTCGAAAAATGAGAAAAACGACATACATACCTATGTCGAAAAATGAGAAAAAAGACATACATACCTATGTTCAAAAAATGAGAAAAACGACATACATACCTATGTCGAAAAATGAGAAAAACGACATACATACCTCTGTCGAAAAAATGAAAAAAACGACATACATACCTATGTCGAAAAATGAGAAAAACGACATACATACCTATGTCGAGAAAATGAAAAAAACGACATACATACCTATGTCGAAAAATGAGAAAAACTACATACATACCTATGTTTAAAAAATGAGAAAAACGACATACATACCTATGTCGAAAAATGAGAAAAACTACATACATACCTATGTTAAAAAAAATGAAAAAAACGACATACATACCTATGTTAAAAAAATTAAAAAAACTACATACATACCTATGTTCAAAAAATGAGAAAAACGACATACATACCTATGTCGAAAAATGAAAAAAAAGACATACATACCCATGTCGTAAAATGAAAAAAACAACATACATACCCATGTCGAAAAAGTAAAAGAAATGACATACATATCTATGTTAAAAAAATGAAAAAAACAACATACATACCTATGTCGAAAAATGAAAAAAACGACATACATACCTATGTCGAAAAAGGAAAAAAACGACATACATACCTATGTCTAAAAAACGAAAAAAACGACATACATACCTATGTCGAAAAATAGGAAAAACGACATACATACCTATGTCGTAAAATGAAAAAAAAGACATACATACCCATGTCGAAAAAATGAAAAAAACGACATACATACCTATGTCGAAAAATGAGAAAAAAGACATACATACCTATGTTAAAAAAATGTAAAAAAGACGACATACATACCTATGTCGAAAAATGAGAAAAACGACATACATACCTATGTTAAAAAACTGAGAAAAACGACATACATACCTATGTCGAAAAATGAGAAAAACGACATACATACCTCTGTCGAAAAAATGAAAAAAAATACATACATACCTATGTCGAAAAATGAGAAAAACGACATACATACCTATGTTAAAAAAAATGAAAAAAACGACATACATACCTATGTTGAAAAATGAAAAAAACTACATACATACCTATGTCGAAAAATGAGAAAAACTACATACATACCTATGTTTAAAAAATGAGAAAAACGACATACATACCTATGTCGAAAAATGAAAAAAACGACATACATACCTATGTCGAAAAATGAGAAAAACGACATACATACCTATGTCGAGAAAATGGGAAAAACGACATACATACCTATGTCGAAAAATGAGAAAAACTACATACATACCTATGTTTAAAAAATGAGGAAAACGACATACATACCTATGTCGAAAAATGAAAAAAACGACATACATACCTATGTCGAAAAAAATGAAAAAAACGACATACATACCTATGTTAAAAAACTGAGAAAAACGACATACGACATACTATGTTAAAAAAAAAAGAAAAAAACGACATACATACCTATGTTTAAAAAATGAGAAAAACGACATACATACCTATGTTGAAAAATGAAAAAAACGACATACATACCTATGTCGAAAAAAATGAAAATAAACGACATATATACCCATGTCGTAAAATGAAAAAAACGACATACATACCTATGTTAAAAAAATGAGAAAAACGACATACATACCTATGTCGAAAAATCAAAAAAACGACATACATACCTATGTCGAAAAATGAGAAAAAACGACATACATACCTATGTCGAAAAATGAGAAAAAACGACATACATACCTATGTCGAAAAATGAGAAAAACGACATACATACCCCTGTCGAAAAATGAGAAAAACGACATACATACCTTTATCGAAAAATAGGAAAAACGACAGACATACCTATGTCGTAAAATGAACAAAAAGACATACATACCCATGTCGAAAAAATGAAAAAAACGATATACATACCTATGTCGAAAAATGAGAAAAACGACATACATACCTATGTTAAAAAAATGTAAAAAAGACATACATACCCATGTTGTAAAATAAAAAAAACAACATACATACCCATGTCGAAAAAGTAAAAGAAATGACATACATATCTATGTTAAAAAAATGAAAAAAACGACATACATACCTATGTTAAAAAAATGAGAAAAACGACATACATACCTATGTCGAAAAATGAGAAAAACGACATACATACCTATGTCGAAAAATGAGAAAAACGACATACATACCTATGTTCAAAAAATGAGAAAAACGACATACATACCTATGTCGAAAAATGAGAAAAATGACATACATACCTATGTCGAAAAATGAGAAAAACGACATACATACCTATGTTAAAAAAAATGAAAAAAACGACATACATACCTATGTTAAAAAAATGAGAAAAACAATTTACATACCTATGTCGAAAAATGAGAAAAAACGACATACATACCTATGTCGTAAAATTAAAAAAACGACATACATACCTATGTCGTAAAAATGAAAAAAACGACATACATACCGATGTCGAAAAAATGAAAAAAACGACATACATACCTCTGTCGAAAAAATGAAAAAAAAGACATACATACCTATGTCGAAAAATGAGAAAAACGACATACATACCTATGTCGAAAAATGAGAAAAACTACATACATACCTATGTTAAAAAAAATGAAAAAAACGACATACATACCTATGTTAAAAAAATTAAAAAAACTACATACATACCTATGTTCAAAAAATGAGAAAAACGACATACATACCTATGTCGAAAAATGAAAAAAAAGACATACATACCCATGTCGTAAAATGAAAAAAACAACATACATACCCATGTCGAAAAAGTAAAAGAAATGACATACATATCTATGTTAAAAAAATGAAAAAAACAACATACATACCTATGTCGAAAAATGAAAAAAACGACATACATACCTATGTCGAAAAAGGAAAAATACGACATACATACCTATGTCTAAAAAACGAAAAAAACGACATACATACCTATGTCGAAAAATAGGAAAAACGACATACATACCTATGTCGTAAAATGAAAAAAAAGACATACATACCCATGTCGAAAAAATGAAAAAAACGACATACATACCTATGTCGAAAAATGAGAAAAAAGACATACATACCTATGTTAAAAAAATGTAAAAAAGACGACATACATACCTATGTCGAAAAATGAGAAAAACGACATACATACCTATGTTAAAAAACTGAGAAAAACGACATACATACCTATGTCGAAAAATGAGAAAAACGACATACATACCTCTGTCGAAAAAATGAAAAAAAATACATACATACCTATGTCGAAAAATGAGAAAAACGACATACATACCTATGTTAAAAAAAATGAAAAAAACGACATACATACCTATGTTGAAAAATGAAAAAAACTACATACATACCTATGTCGAAAAATGAGAAAAACTACATACATACCTATGTTTAAAAAATGAGAAAAACGACATACATACCTATGTCGAAAAATGAAAAAAACGACATACATACCTATGTCGAAAAATGAGAAAAACGACATACATACCTATGTCGAGAAAATGGGAAAAACGACATACATACCTATGTCGAAAAATGAGAAAAACTACATACATACCTATGTTTAAAAAATGAGGAAAACGACATACATACCTATGTCGAAAAATGAAAAAAACGACATACATACCTATGTCGAAAAAAATGAAAAAAACGACATACATACCTATGTTAAAAAACTGAGAAAAACGACATACGACATACTATGTTAAAAAAAAATGAAAAAAACGACATACATACCTATGTTTAAAAAATGAGAAAAACGACATACATACCTATGTTGAAAAATGAAAAAAACGACATACATACCTATGTCGAAAAAAATGAAAATAAACGACATATATACCCATGTCGTAAAATGAAAAAAACGACATACATACCTATGTTAAAAAAATGAGAAAAACGACATACATACCTATGTCGAAAAATCAAAAAAACGACATACATACCTATGTCGAAAAATGAGAAAAAACGACATACATACCTATGTCGAAAAATGAGAAAAAACGACATACATACCTATGTCGAAAAATGAGAAAAACGACATACATACCCCTGTCGAAAAATGAGAAAAACGACATACATACCTTTATCGAAAAATAGGAAAAACGACAGACATACCTATGTCGTAAAATGAACAAAAAGACATACATACCCATGTCGAAAAAATGAAAAAAACGATATACATACCTATGTCGAAAAATGAGAAAAACGACATACATACCTATGTTAAAAAAATGTAAAAAAGACATACATACCCATGTTGTAAAATAAAAAAAACAACATACATACCCATGTCGAAAAAGTAAAAGAAATGACATACATATCTATGTTAAAAAAATGAAAAAAACGACATACATACCTATGTTAAAAAAATGAGAAAAACGACATACATACCTATGTCGAAAAATGAGAAAAACGACATACATACCTATGTCGAAAAATGAGAAAAACGACATACATACCTATGTTCAAAAAATGAGAAAAACGACATACATACCTATGTCGAAAAATGAGAAAAATGACATACATACCTATGTCGAAAAATGAGAAAAACGACATACATACCTATGTTAAAAAAAATGAAAAAAACGACATACATACCGATGTTAAAAAAATGAGAAAAACAATTTACATACCTATGTCGAAAAATGAGAAAAAACGACATACATACCTATGTCGTAAAATTAAAAAAACGACATACATACCTATGTCGTAAAAATGAAAAAAACGACATACATACCGATGTCGAAAAAATGAAAAAAACGACATACATACCTCTGTCGAAAAAATGAAAAAAAAGACATACATACCTATGTCGAAAAATGAGAAAAACGACATACATACCTATGTCGAAAAATGAGAAAAACTACATACATACCTATGTTAAAAAAAATGAAAAAAACGACATACATACCTATGTTAAAAAAATTAAAAAAACTACATACATACCTATGTTCAAAAAATGAGAAAAACGACATACATACCTATGTCGAAAAATGAAAAAAAAGACATACATACCCATGTCGTAAAATGAAAAAAACAACATACATACCCATGTCGAAAAAGTAAAAGAAATGACATACATATCTATGTTAAAAAAATGAAAAAAACAACATACATACCTATGTCGAAAAATGAAAAAAACGACATACATACCTATGTCGAAAAAGGAAAAAAACGACATACATACCTATGTCTAAAAAACGAAAAAAACGACATACATACCTATGTCGAAAAATAGGAAAAACGACATACATACCTATGTCGTAAAATGAAAAAAAAGACATACATACCCATGTCGAAAAAATGAAAAAAACGACATACATACCTATGTCGAAAAATGAGAAAAAAGACATACATACCTATGTTAAAAAAATGTAAAAAAGACGACATACATACCTATGTCGAAAAATGAGAAAAACGACATACATACCTATGTTAAAAAAAATGAAAAAAACGACATACATACCTATGTTAAAAAAATTAAAAAAACTACATACATACCTATGTTCAAAAAATGAGAAAAACGACATACATACCTATGTCGAAAAATGAAAAAAAAGACATACATACCCATGTCGTAAAATGAAAAAAACAACATACATACCCATGTCGAAAAAGTAAAAGAAATGACATACATATCTATGTTAAAAAAATGAAAAAAACAACATACATACCTATGTCGAAAAATGAAAAAAAAGACATACATACCCATGTCGTAAAATGAAAAAAACAACATACATACCCATGTCGAAAAAGTAAAAGAAATGACATACATATCTATGTTAAAAAAATGAAAAAAACAACATACATACCTATGTCGAAAAATGAAAAAAACGACATACATACCTATGTCGAAAAAGGAAAAAAACGACATACATACCTATGTCTAAAAAACGAAAAAAACGACATACATACCTATGTCGAAAAATAGGAAAAACGACATACATACCTATGTCGTAAAATGAAAAAAAAGACATACATACCCATGTCGAAAAAATGAAAAAAACGACATACATACCTATGTCGAAAAATGAGAAAAAAGACATACATACCTATGTTAAAAAAATGTAAAAAAGACGACATACATACCTATGTCGAAAAATGAGAAAAACGACATACATACCTATGTTAAAAAAAATGAAAAAAACGACATACATACTTATGTTAAAAAAATTAAAAAAACTACATACATACCTATGTTCAAAAAATGAGAAAAACGACATACATACCTATGTCGAAAAATGAAAAAAAAGACATACATACCCATGTCGTAAAATGAAAAAAACAACATACATACCCATGTCGAAAAAGTAAAAGAAATGACATACATATCTATGTTAAAAAAATGAAAAAAACAACATACATACCTATGTCGAAAAATGAAAAAAACGACATACATACCTATGTCGAAAAAGGAAAAAAACGACATACATACCTATGTCTAAAAAACGAAAAAAACGACATACATACCTATGTCGAAAAATAGGAAAAACGACATACATACCTATGTCGTAAAATGAAAAAAAAGACATACATACCCATGTCGAAAAAATGAAAAAAACGACATACATACCTATGTCGAAAAATGAGAAAAAAGACATACATACCTATGTTAAAAAAATGTAAAAAAGACGACATACATACCTATGTCGAAAAATGAGAAAAACGACATACATACCTATGTTAAAAAACTGAGAAAAACGACATACATACCTATGTCGAAAAATGAGAAAAACGACATACATACCTCTGTCGAAAAAATGAAAAAAAATACATACATACCTATGTCGAAAAATGAGAAAAACGACATACATACCTATGTTAAAAAAAATGAAAAAAACGACATACATACCTATGTTGAAAAATGAAAAAAACTACATACATACCTATGTCGAAAAATGAGAAAAACTACATACATACCTATGTTTAAAAAATGAGAAAAACGACATACATACCTATGTCGAAAAATGAAAAAAACGACATACATACCTATGTCGAAAAATGAGAAAAACGACATACATACCTATGTCGAGAAAATGGAAAAAACGACATACATACCTATGTCGAAAAATGAGAAAAACTACATACATACCTATGTTTAAAAAATGAGGAAAACGACATACATACCTATGTCGAAAAATGAAAAAAACGACATACATACCTATGTCGAAAAAAATGAAAAAAACGACATACATACCTATGTTAAAAAACTGAGAAAAACGACATACATACCTATGTTGAAAAATGAAAAAAACGACATACATACCTATGTCGAAAAAAATGAAAATAAACGACATATATACCCATGTCGTAAAATGAAAAAAACGACATACATACCTATGTTAAAAAAATGAGAAAAACGACATACATACCTATGTCGAAAAATGAGAAAAACGACATACATACCCATGTTGTAAAATAAAAAAAACAACATACATACCCATGTCGAAAAAGTAAAAGAAATGACATACATATCTATGTTAAAAAATTGAAAAAAACGACATACATACCTATGTCGTAAAAGGAAAAAAACGACATACATACCTATGTTAAAAAAAATGAAAAAAACTTTATACATACCTACGTTAAAAAAACTGAAAAAAACTTTATACATACCTATGTTTAAAAAATGAGAAAAACGACATACATACCTATGTTGAAAAATGAAAAAAATGACATATATACCCATGTCGTAAAATTAAAAAAACGACATACATACCTACGTCGAAAAATCAAAAAAACGACATACATACCTATGTCGAAAAATGAGAAAAAACGACATACATGCCTCTGTCGAAAAAATTAGAAAAACGACATACATACCTATGTCGAAAAATGAGAAAAAGCGACATACATACCTATGTCGAAAAATGAGAAAAATTGACATACATACCTATGTCGTAAAATGGAAAAAAAGACATACATACCCATGTCGTAAAATTGAAAAAAACGACATACATACCTATGTCGAAAAATAAGAAAAACAACATATATATCTACGTCGAAAAATGAGAAAAACGACATACATACCTTTATCGAAAAATAGGAAAAACGACATACATACCTATGTCGTAAAATGAAAAAAAAGACATACATACCCATGTCGAAAAAATGAAAAAAACGACTACATACCTATGTCGAAAATTGAGAAAAACGACATACATACCTATGTTAAAAAAATGTAAAAAAGACATACATACCCATGTCGTAAAATGAAAAAAACAACATACATACCCATGTTGAAAAAGTAAAAGAAATGACATACATGCCTATGTCGAAAAATGAGAAAAAGCGACATACATACCTATGTCGTAAAATGAAAAAAAAGACATACATACCCATGTCGTAAAATTGAAAAAAACGACATACATACCTATGTCGAAAAAAATGAAAAAAATCGACATACATACCCATGTCGAAAAAGTAAAAGAAACGACATACATGCCTGATAAAAAATGAAAAAAAACGACATACATACCTATGTCGAAAAAATGAAAAAACAACACACATACCTATGTCGTAAAATGAAAAAAACAACATACATACTTACGTCAAAAAAATGAGAAAAAACGACACACATACCTGTTAAAAAAATGAAAGAAACGACATACATACCTATGTCGAAAAATGAGAAAAACGACATACATACCTATGTCGAAAAATGAGAAAAACGACATACATACCTCTGTCGAAAAATGAGAAAAACGACATACATACCTCTGTCGAAAAAATGAAAAAAAAGACATACATACCTATGTCGAAAAATGAGAAAAACGACATACATACCTATGTCGAAAAATGAGAAAAACGACATACATACCTATGTCGAAAAAAATGAAAAAAACGACATATACCCATGTCGTAAAATGAAAAAAACGACATACATACCTATGTCGAAAAATGAGAAAAAACGACATACATACCTATGTCGAAAAATGAGAAAAACGACATACATACCTTTATCGAAAAATAGGAAAAACGACATACATACCTATGTCGTAAAATGAAAAAAAAGACATACATACCTATGTTAAAAAAATTTAAAAAAGACATACATACCCATGTCGTAAAATGAAAAAAACAACATACATACCCATGTTGAAAAAGTAAAAGAAATGACATACATATCTATGTTAAAAAAATGAAAAAAACGACATACATACCTATGTCCAAAAAATTTGAAAAACGACATACATACCTATGTCGAAAAATGAGAAAAAGCGACATACATACCTATGTCGAAAAATGAGAAAAATTGACATACATACCTATGTCGTAAAATGAAAAAAAAGACATACATACCCATGTCGTAAAATTGAAAAACACGACATACATACCTATGTCGAAAAAAATGAAAAAACCGACATACATACCCATGTCGAAAAAGTAAAAGAAACGACATACATGCCTGATAAAAAATGAAAAGAAAACGACATACATACCTATGTCGATAAATGAGAAAAACGACATACATACCTGTGTTTAAAAAATGAGAAAAACTACATACATACCTATGTCGAAAACATGAAAAAAACGACATACATACCTATGTTAAAAAAATGAGAAAAACGACATACATACCTATGTCGAAAAATGAAAAAAACGACATACATACCTATGTCGAAGAAAATGAAAAAAACGACATACGACATACTATGTTAAAAAAAATGAAAAAAACGACATACATACCTATGTTTAAAAAATGAGAAAAACGACATACATACCTATGTTGAAAAATGAAAAAAACGACATACATACCTATGTCGAAAAAAATGAAAATAAACGACATATATACCCATGTCGTAAAATGAAAAAAACGACATACATACCTATGTTAAAAAAATGAGAAAAACGACATACATACCTATGTCGAAAAATGAGAAAAACGACATACATACCTATGTCGAAAAATGAGAAAAACGACATACATACCTATGTTAAAAAAATGAGAAAAACGACATACATACCTATGTCGAAAAATGAGAAAAATGACATACATACCTATGTCGAAAAATGAGAAAAACGACATACATACCTATGTTAAAAAAAATGAAAAAAACGACATACATACCTATGTTAAAAAAATGAGAAAAACAATTTACATACCTATGTCGAAAAATGAGAAAAAACGACATACATACCTATGTCGTAAAATTAAAAAAACGACATACATACCTATGTCGTAAAAAAAATGAAAAAAACGACATACATACCTATGTCGAAAAAATAAAAAAAACGACATACATACCTCTGTCGAAAAAATGAAAAAAAAAGACATACATACCTATGTCGAAAAATGAGAAAAACGACATACATACCTATGTCGAAAAATGAGAAAAACTACATACATACCTATGTTAAAAAAAATGAAAAAAACGACATACATACCTATGTTAAAAAAATTAAAAAAACTACATACATACCTATGTTCAAAAAATGAGAAAAACGACATACATACCTATGTCGAAAAATGAAAAAAAAGACATACATACCCATGTCGTAAAATGAAAAAAAACAACATACATACCCATGTCGAAAAAGTAAAAGAAATGACATACATATCTATGTTAAAAAAATGAAAAAAACAACATACATACCTATGTCGAAAAATGAAAAAAACGACATACATACCTATGTCGAAAAAGGAAAAAAACGACATACATACCTATGTCTAAAAAACGAAAAAAACGACATACATACCTATGTCGAAAAATAGGAAAAACGACATACATACCTATGTCGTAAAATGAAAAAAAAGACATACATACCCATGTCGAAAAAATGAAAAAAACGACATACATACCTATGTCAAAAAATGAGAAAAAAGACATACATACCTATGTTAAAAAAATGTAAAAAAGACGACATACATACCTATGTCGAAAAATGAGAAAAACGACATACATACCTATGTTAAAAAACTGAGAAAAACGACATACATACCTATGTCGAAAAATGAGAAAAACGACATACATACCTCTGTCGAAAAAATGAAAAAAAATACATACATACCTATGTCGAAAAATGAGAAAAACGACATACATACCTATGTTAAAAAAAATGAAAAAAACGACATACATACCTATGTTGAAAAATGAAAAAAACTACATACATACCTATGTCGAAAAATGAGAAAAACTACATACATACCTATGTTTAAAAAATGAGAAAAACGACATACATACCTATGTCGAAAAATGAAAAAAACGACATACATACCTATGTCGAAAAATGAGAAAAACGACATACATACCTATGTCGAGAAAATGAAAAAAACGACATACATACCTATGTCGAAAAATGAGAAAAACTACATACATACCTATGTTTAAAAAATGAGAAAAACGACATACATACCTATGTTGAAAAATGAAAAAAACGACATACATACCTATGTCGAAAAAAATGAAAAAAACGACATACGACATACTATGTTAAAAAAAATGAAAAAAACGACATACATACCTATGTTTAAAAAATGAGAAAAACGACATACATACCTATGTTGAAAAATGAAAAAAACGACATACATACCTATGTCGAAAAAAATGAAAATAAACGACATATATACCCATGTCGAAAAAGGAAAAAAACGACATACATACCTATGTCTAAAAAACGAAAAAACGACATACATACCTATGTCGAAAAATAGGAAAAACGACATACATACCTATGTCGTAAAATGAAAAAAAAGACATACATACCCATGTCGAAAAAATGAAAAAAACGACATACATACCTATGTCGAAAAATAGGAAAAACGACATACATACCTATGTCGTAAAATGAAAAAAAAGACATACATACCCATGTCGAAAAAATGAAAAAAACGACATACATACCTATCTCGAAAAATGAGAAAAAAGACATACATACCTATGTTAAAAAAATGTGAAAAAGACGACATACATACCTATGTCGAAAAATGAGAAAAACGACATACATACCTATGTTAAAAAACTGAGAAAAACGACATACATACCTATGTCGAAAAATGAGAAAAACGACATACATACCTATGTCGAAAAATGAGAAAAACGACATACATACCTATGTCGAAAAATGAGAAAAACGACATACATACCTCTGTCGAAAAAATGAAAAAAAATACATACATACCTATGTCGAAAAATGAGAAAAACGACATACATACCTATGTTAAAAAAAATGAAAAAAACGACATACATACCTATGTTGAAATATGAAAAAAACTACATACATACCTATGTCGATAAATGAGAAAAACTACATACATACCTATGTTTAAAAAATGAGAAAAACGACATACATACCTATGTCGAAAAATGAAAAAAACGACATACATACCTATGTCGAAAAATGAGAAAAACGACATACATACCTATGTCGAGAAAATGAAAAAAACGACATACATACCTATGTCGAAAAATGAGAAAAACTACATACATACCTATGTTAAAAAAATGAGAAAAACGACATACATACCTATGTTGAAAAATGAGAAAAACGACATACATACCTATGTCGAAAAATGAGAAAAACGACATACATACCTATGTTCAAAAAATGAGAAAAACGACATACATACCTATGTCGAAAAATGAGAAAAATGACATACATACCTATGTCGAAAAATGAGAAAAACGACATACATACCTATGTTAAAAAAAATGAAAAAAACGACATACATACCTATGTTAAAAAAATGAGAAAAACAATTTACATACCTATGTCGAAAAATGAGAAAAAACGACATACATACCTATGTCGTAAAAATGAAAAAAACGACATACATACCTATGTCGAAAAAATGAAAAAAACGACATACATACCTCTGTCGAAAAAATGAAAAAAAAAGACATACATACCTATGTCGAAAAATGAGAAAAACGACATACATACCTATGTCGAAAAATGAGAAAAACTACATACATACCTATGTTAAAAAAAATGAAAAAAACGACATACATACCTATGTTAAAAAAATTAAAAAAACTACATACATACCTATGTTCAAAAAATGAGAAAAACGACATACATACCTATGTCGAAAAATGAAAAAAAAGACATACATACCCATGTCGTAAAATGAAAAAAACAACATACATACCCATGTCGAAAAAGTAAAAGAAATGACATACATATCTATGTTAAAAAAATGAAAAAAACAACATACATACCTATGTCGAAAAATGAAAAAAACGACATACATACCTATGTCGAAAAAGGAAAAAAACGACATACATACCTATGTCTAAAAAACGAAAAAAACGACATACATACCTATGTCGAAAAATAGGAAAAACGACATACATACCTATGTCGTAAAATCAAAAAAACGACATACATACCTATGTCGAAAAATGAGAAAAACTACATACATACCTATGTTTAAAAAATGAGAAAAACGACATACATACCTATGTCGAAAAATGAAAAAAACGACATACATACCTATGTCGAAAAATGAGAAAAACGACATACATACCTATGTCGAGAAAATGAAAAAAACGACATACATACCTATGTCGAAAAATAGGAAAAACGACATACATACCTATGTCGTAAAATGAAAAAAAAGACATACATACCCATGTCGAAAAAATGAAAAAAACGACATACATACCTATGTCGAAAAATAGGAAAAACGACATACATACCTATGTCGTAAAATGAAAAAAAAGACATACATACCCATGTCGAAAAAATGAAAAAAACGACATACATACCTATGTCGTAAAATGAAAAAAAAGACATACATACCCATGTCGAAAAAATGAAAAAAACGACATACATACCTATGTCGAAAAATGAGAAAAAAGACATACATACCTATGTTAAAAAAATGTAAAAAAGACGACATACATACCTATGTCGAAAAATGAGAAAAACGACATACATACCTATGTTAAAAAACTGAGAAAAACGACATACATACCTATGTCGAAAAATGAGAAAAACGACATACATACCTCTGTCGAAAAAATGAAAAAAACGACATACATACCTATGTCGAAAAATGAGAAAAACGACATACATACCTATGTCGAGAAAATGAAAAAAACGACATACATACCTATGTCGAAAAATGAGAAAAACTACATACATACCTATGTTTAAAAAATGAGAAAAACGACATACATACCTATGTCGAAAAATGAAAAAAACGACATACATACCTATGTCGAAAAAAATGAAAAAAACGACATACGACATACTATGTTAAAAAAAATGAAAAAAACGACATACATACCTATGTTTAAAAAATGAGAAAAACGACATACATACCTTTGTTGAAAAATGAAAAAAACGACATACATACCTATGTCGAAAAAAATGAAAATAAACGACATATATACCCATGTCGTAAAATGAAAAAAACGACATACATACCTATGTTAAAAAAATGAGAAAAACGACATACATACCTATGTCGAAAAATGAGAAAAACGACATACATACCTATGTCGAAAAATGAGAAAAACGACATACATACCTATGTTCAAAAAATGAGAAAAACGACATACATACCTATGTCGAAAAATGAGAAAAATGACATACATACCTATGTCGAAAAATGAGAAAAACGACATACATACCTATGTCGTAAAATTAAAAAAACGACATACATACCTATGTCGTAAAAATGAAAAAAACGACATACATACCTATGTCGAAAAAATGAAAAAAACGACATACATACCTCTGTCGAAAAAATGAAAAAAAAAAGACATACATACCTATGTCGAAAAATGAGAAAAACGACATACATACCTATGTCGAAAAATGAGAAAAACTACATACATACCTATGTTAAAAAAAATGAAAAAAACGACATACATACCTATGTTAAAAAAATTAAAAAAACTACATACATACCTATGTTCAAAAAATGAGAAAAACGACATACATACCTATGTCGAAAAATGAAAAAAAAGACATACATACCCATGTCGTAAAATGAAAAAAACAACATACATACCCATGTCGAAAAAGTAAAAGAAATGACATACATATCTATGTTAAAAAAATGAAAAAAAACAACATACATACCTATGTCGAAAAATGAAAAAAACGACATACATACCTATGTCGAAAAAGGAAAAAAACGACATACATACCTATGTCTAAAAAACGAAAAAAACGACATACATACCTATGTCGAAAAATAGGAAAAACGACATACATACCTATGTCGTAAAATGAAAAAAAAGACATACATACCCATGTCGAAAAAATGAAAAAAACGACATACATACCTATGTCGAAAAATGAGAAAAAAGACATACATACCTATGTTAAAAAAATGTAAAAAAGACGACATACATACCTATGTCGAAAAATGAGAAAAACGACATACATACCTATGTTAAAAAACTGAGAAAAACGACATACATACCTATGTCGAAAAATGAGAAAAACGACATACATACCTCTGTCGAAAAAATGAAAAAAAATACATACATACCTATGTCGAAAAATGAGAAAAACGACATACATACCTATGTTAAAAAAAATGAAAAAAACGACATACATACCTATGTTGAAAAATGAAAAAAACTACATACATACCTATGTCGAAAAATGAGAAAAACTACATACATACCTATGTTTAAAAAATGAGAAAAACGACATACATACCTATGTCGAAAAATGAAAAAAACGACATACATACCTATGTCGAAAAATGAGAAAAACGACATACATACCTATGTCGAGAAAATGGGAAAAACGACATACATACCTATGTCGAAAAATGAGAAAAACTACATACATACCTATGTTTAAAAAATGAGGAAAACGACATACATACCTATGTCGAAAAATGAAAAAAACGACATACATACCTATGTCGGAAAAAATGAAAAAAACGACATACATACCTATGTTAAAAAACTGAGAAAAACGACATACGACATACTATGTTAAAAAAAAATGAAAAAAACGACATACATACCTATGTTTAAAAAATGAGAAAAACGACATACATACCTATGTTGAAAAATGAAAAAAACGACATACATACCTATGTCGAAAAAAATGAAAATAAACGACATATATACCCATGTCGTAAAATGAAAAAAACGACATACATACCTATGTTAAAAAAATGAGAAAAACGACATACATACCTATGTCGAAAAATCAAAAAAACGACATACATACCTATGTCGAAAAATGAGAAAAAACGACATACATACCTATGTCGAAAAATGAGAAAAAACGACATACATACCTATGTCGAAAAATGAGAAAAACGACATACATACCCCTGTCGAAAAATGAGAAAAACGACATACATACCTTTATCGAAAAATAGGAAAAACGACAGACATACCTATGTCGTAAAATGAACAAAAAGACATACATACCCATGTCGAAAAAATGAAAAAAACGATATACATACCTATGTCGAAAAATGAGAAAAACGACATACATACCTATGTTAAAAAAATGTAAAAAAGACATACATACCCATGTTGTAAAATAAAAAAAACAACATACATACCCATGTCGAAAAAGTAAAAGAAATGACATACATATCTATGTTAAAAAAATGAAAAAAACGACATACATACCTATGTTAAAAAAATGAGAAAAACGACATACATACCTATGTCGAAAAATGAGAAAAACGACATACATACCTATGTCGAAAAATGAGAAAAACGACATACATACCTATGTTCAAAAAATGAGAAAAACGACATACATACCTATGTCGAAAAATGAGAAAAACGACATACATACCTCTGTCGAAAAAATGAAAAAAACGACATACATACCTATGTCGAAAAATGAGAAAAACGACATACATACCTATGTCGAGAAAATGAAAAAAACGACATACATACCTATGTCGAAAAATGAGAAAAACTACATACATACCTATGTTTAAAAAATGAGAAAAACGACATACATACCTATGTCGAAAAATGAGAAAAACTACATACATACCTATGTTAAAAAAAATGAAAAAAACGACATACATACCTATGTTAAAAAAATTAAAAAAACTACATACATACCTATGTTCAAAAAATGAGAAAAACGACATACATACCTATGTCGAAAAATGAAAAAAAAGACATACATACCCATGTCGTAAAATGAAAAAAACAACATACATACCCATGTCGAAAAAGTAAAAGAAATGACATACATATCTATGTTAAAAAAATGAAAAAAACAACATACATACCTATGTCGAAAAATGAAAAAAACGACATACATACCTATGTCGAAAAAGGAAAAAAACGACATACATACCTATGTCTAAAAAACGAAAAAAACGACATACATACCTATGTCGAAAAATAGGAAAAACGACATACATACCTATGTCGTAAAATGAAAAAAAAGACATACATACCCATGTCGAAAAAATGAAAAAAACGACATACATACCTATGTCGAAAAATGAGAAAAAAGACATACATACCTATGTTAAAAAAATGTAAAAAAGACGACATACATACCTATGTCGAAAAATGAGAAAAACGACATACATACCTATGTTAAAAAACTGAGAAAAACGACATACATACCTATGTCGAAAAATGAGAAAAACGACATACATACCTCTGTCGAAAAAATGAAAAAAAATACATACATACCTATGTCGAAAAATGAGAAAAACGACATACATACCTATGTTAAAAAAAATGAAAAAAACGACATACATACCTATGTTGAAAAATGAGAAAAACGACATACATACCTATGTCGAAAAATGAAAAAAACGACATACATACCTATGTCGAAAAATGAGAAAAACGACATACATACCTATGTCGAGAAAATGGGAAAAACGACATACATACCTATGTCGAAAAATGAGAAAAACTACATACGACATACTATGTTAAAAAAAAATGAAAAAAACGACATACATACCTATGTTTAAAAAATGAGAAAAACGACATACATACCTATGTTGAAAAATGAAAAAAACGACATACATACCTATGTCGGAAAAAATGAAAATAAACGACATATATACCCATGTCGTAAAATGAAAAAAACGACATACATACCTATGTTAAAAAAATGAGAAAAACGACATACATACCTATGTCGAAAAATCAAAAAAACGACATACATACCTATGTCGAAAAATGAGAAAAAACGACATACATACCTATGTCGAAAAATGAGAAAAAACGACATACATACCTATGTCGAAAAATGAGAAAAACGACATACATACCCCTGTCGAAAAATGAGAAAAACGACATACATACCTTTATCGAAAAATAGGAAAAACGACAGACATACCTATGTCGTAAAATGAACAAAAAGACATACATACCCATGTCGAAAAAATGAAAAAAACGATATACATACCTATGTCGAAAAATGAGAAAAACGACATACATACCTATGTTAAAAAAATGTAAAAAAGACATACATACCCATGTTGTAAAATAAAAAAAACAACATACATACCCATGTCGAAAAAGTAAAAGAAATGACATACATATCTATGTTAAAAAAATGAAAAAAACGACATACATACCTATGTTAAAAAAATGAGAAAAACGACATACATACCTATGTCGAAAAATGAGAAAAACGACATACATACCTATGTCGAAAAATGAGAAAAACGACATACATACCTATGTTCAAAAAATGAGAAAAACGACATACATACCTATGTCGAAAAATGAGAAAAACGACATACATACCTCTGTCGAAAAAATGAAAAAAACGACATACATACCTATGTCGAAAAATGAGAAAAACGACATACATACCTATGTCGAGAAAATGAAAAAAACGACATACATACCTATGTCGAAAAATGAGAAAAACTACATACATACCTATGTTTAAAAAATGAGAAAAACGACATACATACCTATGTCGAAAAATGAGAAAAACTACATACATACCTATGTTAAAAAAAATGAAAAAAAACGACATACATACCTATGTTAAAAAAATTAAAAAAACTACATACATACCTATGTTCAAAAAATGAGAAAAACGACATACATACCTATGTCGAAAAATGAAAAAAAAGACATACATACCCATGTCGTAAAATGAAAAAAACAACATACATACCCATGTCGAAAAAGTAAAAGAAATGACATACATATCTATGTTAAAAAAATGAAAAAAACAACATACATACCTATGTCGAAAAATGAAAAAAACGACATACATACCTATGTCGAAAAAGGAAAAAAACGACATACATACCTATGTCTAAAAAACGAAAAAAACAACATACATACCTATGTCGAAAAATAGGAAAAACGACATACATACCTATGTCGTAAAATGAAAAAAAAGACATACATACCCATGTCGAAAAATGAGAAAAAAGACATACATACCTATGTTAAAAAAATGTAAAAAAGACGACATACATACCTATGTCGAAAAATGAGAAAAACAACATACATACCTATGTTAAAAAACTGAGAAAAACGACATACATACCTATGTCGAAAAATGAGAAAAACGACATACATACCTCTGTCGAAAAAATGAAAAAAAATACATACATACCTATGTCGAAAAATGAGAAAAACGACATACATACCTATGTTAAAAAAAATGAAAAAAACGACATACATACCTATGTTGAAAAATGAAAAAAACTACATACATACCTATGTCGAAAAATGAGAAAAACCACATACATACCTATGTTTAAAAAATGAGAAAAACGACATACATACCTATGTCGAAAAATGAAAAAAACGACATACATACCTATGTCGAAAAATGAGAAAAACGACATACATACCTATGTCGAGAAAATGGGAAAAACGACATACATACCTATGTCGAAAAATGAGAAAAACTACATACGACATACTATGTTAAAAAAAAATGAAAAAAACGACATACATACCTATGTTTAAAAAATGAGAAAAACGACATACATACCTATGTTGAAAAATGAAAAAAACGACATACATACCTATGTCGGAAAAAATGAAAATAAACGACATATATACCCATGTCGTAAAATGAAAAAAACGACATACATACCTATGTTAAAAAAATGAGAAAAACGACATACATACCTATGTCGAAAAATCAAAAAAACGACATACATACCTATGTCGAAAAATGAGAAAAAACGACATACATACCTATGTCGAAAAATGAGAAAAAACGACATACATACCTATGTCGAAAAATGAGAAAAACGACATACATACCCCTGTCGAAAAATGAGAAAAACGACATACATACCTTTATCGAAAAATAGGAAAAACGACAGACATACCTATGTCGTAAAATGAACAAAAAGACATACATACCCATGTCGAAAAAATGAAAAAAACGATATACATACCTATGTCGAAAAATGAGAAAAACGACATACATACCTATGTTAAAAAAATGTAAAAAAGACATACATACCCATGTTGTAAAATAAAAAAAACAACATACATACCCATGTCGAAAAAGTAAAAGAAATGACATACATATCTATGTTAAAAAAATGAAAAAAACGACATACATACCTATGTTAAAAAAATGAGAAAAACGACATACATACCTATGTCGAAAAATGAGAAAAACGACATACCTATGTCGAAAAATGAGAAAAACGACATACATACCTATGTTCAAAAAATGAGAAAAACGACATACATACCTATGTCGAAAAATGAGAAAAATGACATACATACCTATGTCGAAAAATGAGAAAAACGACATACATACCTATGTTAAAAAAAATGAAAAAAACGACATACATACCTATGTTAAAAAAATGAGAAAAACAATTTACATACCTATGTCGAAAAATGAGAAAAAACGACATACATACCTATGTCGTAAAATTAAAAAAACGACATACATACCTATGTCGTAAAAATGAAAAAAACGACATACATACCGATGTCGAAAAAATGAAAAAAACGACATACATACCTCTGTCGAAAAAATGAAAAAAAAGACATACATACCTATGTCGAAAAATGAGAAAAACGACATACATACCTATGTCGAAAAATGAGAAAAACTACATACATACCTATGTTAAAAAAAATGAAAAAAACGACATACATACCTATGTTAAAAAAATTAAAAAAACTACATACATACCTATGTTCAAAAAATGAGAAAAACGACATACATACCTATGTCGAAAAATGAAAAAAAAGACATACATACCCATGTCGTAAAATGAAAAAAACAACATACATACCCATGTCGAAAAAGTAAAAGAAATGACATACATATCTATGTTAAAAAAATGAAAAAAACAACATACATACCTATGTCGAAAAATGAAAAAAACGACATACATACCTATGTCGAAAAAGGAAAAAAACGACATACATACCTATGTCTAAAAAACGAAAAAAACGACATACATACCTATGTCGAAAAATAGGAAAAACGACATACATACCTATGTCGTAAAATGAAAAAAAAGACATACATACCCATGTCGAAAAAATGAAAAAAACGACATACATACCTATGTCGAAAAATGAGAAAAAAGACATACATACCTATGTTAAAAAAATGTAAAAAAGACGACATACATACCTATGTCGAAAAATGAGAAAAACGACATACATACCTATGTTAAAAAAAATGAAAAAAACGACATACATACCTATGTTAAAAAAATTAAAAAAACTACATACATACCTATGTTCAAAAAATGAGAAAAACGACATACATACCTATGTCGAAAAATGAAAAAAAAGACATACATACCCATGTCGTAAAATGAAAAAAACAACATACATACCCATGTCGAAAAAGTAAAAGAAATGACATACATATCTATGTTAAAAAAATGAAAAAAACAACATACATACCTATGTCGTAAAATGAAAAAAAAGACATACATACCCATGTCGAAAAAATGAAAAAAACGACATACATACCTATGTCGAAAAATGAGAAAAAAGACATACATACCTATGTTAAAAAAATGTAAAAAAGACGACATACATACCTATGTCGAAAAATGAGAAAAACGACATACATACCTATGTTAAAAAACTGAGAAAAACGACATACATACCTATGTCGAAAAATGAGAAAAACGACATACATACCTCTGTCGAAAAAATGAAAAAAAATACATACATACCTATGTCGAAAAATGAGAAAAACGACATACATACCTATGTTAAAAAAAATGAAAAAAACGACATACATACCTATGTTGAAAAATAAAAAAACTACATACATACCTATGTCGAAAAATGAGAAAAACTACATACATACCTATGTTTAAAAAATGAGAAAAACGACATACATACCTATGTCGAAAAATGAAAAAAACGACATACATACCTATGTCGAAAAATGAGAAAAACGACATACATACCTATGTCGAGAAAATGGAAAAAACGACATACATACCTATGTCGAAAAATGAGAAAAACTACATACATACCTATGTTTAAAAAATGAGGAAAACGACATACATACCTATGTCGAAAAATGAAAAAAACGACATACATACCTATGTCGAAAAAAATGAAAAAAACGACATACATACCTATGTTAAAAAACTGAGAAAAACGACATACATACCTATGTCGAAAAATGAGAAAAACGACATACATACCTATGTCGAGAAAATGAAAAAAACGACATACATACCTATGTCGAAAAATGAGAAAAACTACATACATACCTATGTCTAAAAAATGAGAAAAACGACATACATACCTATGTCGAAAAATGAAAAAAACGACATACATACCTATGTCGAAAAAAATGAAAAAAACGACATACGACATACTATGTTAAAAAAAATGAAAAAAACGACATACATACCTATGTTTAAAAAATGAGAAAAACGACATACATACCTATGTCGAAAAATGAAAAAAACGACATACATACCTATGTCGAAAAAAATGAAAATAAACGACATATATACCCATGTCGTAAAATGAAAAAAACGACATACATACCTATGTTAAAAAAATGAGAAAAACGACATACATACCTATGTCGAAAAATGAGAAAAACGACATACATACCCATGTTGTAAAATAAAAAAAACAACATACATACCCATGTCGAAAAAGTAAAAGAAATGACATACATATCTATGTTAAAAAATTGAAAAAAACGACATACATACCTATGTCGTAAAAGGAAAAAAACGACATACATACCTATGTTAAAAAAAATGAAAAAAACTTTATACATACCTACGTTGAAAAAACTGAAAAAAACTTTATACATACCTATGTTTAAAAAATGAGAAAAACGACATACATACCTATGTTGAAAAATGAAAAAAATGACATATATACCCATGTCGTAAAATTAAAAAAACGACATACATACCTACGTCGAAAAATCAAAAAAACGACATACATACCTATGTCGAAAAATGAGAAAAAACGACATACATACCTCTGTCGAAAAAATGAAAAAAACGACATACATACCTATGTCGAAAAATGAGAAAAACGACATACATACCTATGTCAAAAAATGAGAAAAACGACATACATACCTCTGTCGAAAAAATGAAAAAAACGACATACATACCTATGTCGAAAAATGAGAAAAACGACATACATACCTATGTCGAGAAAATGAAAAAAACGACATACATACCTATGTCGAAAAATGAGAAAAACTACATACATACCTATGTTTAAAAAATGAGAAAAACGACATACATACCTATGTCGAAAAATGAGAAAAACTACATACATACCTATGTTAAAAAAAATGAAAAAAACGACATACATACCTATGTTAAAAAAATTAAAAAAACTACATACATACCTATGTTCAAAAAATGAGAAAAACGACATACATACCTATGTCGAAAAATGAAAAAAAAGACATACATACCCATGTCGTAAAATGAAAAAAACAACATACATACCCATGTCGAAAAAGTAAAAGAAATGACATACATATCTATGTTAAAAAAATGAAAAAAACAACATACATACCTATGTCGAAAAATGAAAAAAACGACATACATACCTATGTCGAAAAAGGAAAAAAACGACATACATACCTATGTCTAAAAAACGAAAAAAACGACATACATACCTATGTCGAAAAATAGGAAAAACGACATACATACCTATGTCGTAAAATGAAAAAAAAGACATACATACCCATGTCGAAAAAAATGAAAATAAACGACATATATACCCATGTCGTAAAATGAAAAAAACGACATACATACCTATGTTAAAAAAATGAGAAAAACGACATACATACCTATGTCGAAAAATCAAAAAAACGACATACATACCTATGTCGAAAAATGAGAAAAAACGACATACATACCTATGTCGAAAAATGAGAAAAAACGACATACATACCTATGTCGAAAAATGAGAAAAACGACATACATACCCCTGTCGAAAAATGAGAAAAACGACATACATACCTTTATCGAAAAATAGGAAAAACGACAGACATACCTATGTCGTAAAATGAACAAAAAGACATACATACCCATGTCGAAAAAATGAAAAAAACGATATACATACCTATGTCGAAAAATGAGAAAAACGACATACATACCTATGTTAAAAAAATGTAAAAAAGACATACATACCCATGTTGTAAAATAAAAAAAACAACATACATACCCATGTCGAAAAAGTAAAAGAAATGACATACATATCTATGTTAAAAAAATGAAAAAAACGACATACATACCTATGTTAAAAAAATGAGAAAAACGACATACATACCTATGTCGAAAAATGAGAAAAACGACATACATACCTATGTCGAAAAATGAGAAAAACGACATACATACCTATGTTCAAAAAATGAGAAAAACGACATACATACCTATGTCGAAAAATGAGAAAAACGACATACATACCTCTGTCGAAAAAATGAAAAAAACGACATACATACCTATGTCGAAAAATGAGAAAAACGACATACATACCTATGTCGAGAAAATGAAAAAAACGACATACATACCTATGTCGAAAACTGAGAAAAACTACATACATACCTATGTTTAAAAAATGAGAAAAACGACATACATACCTATGTCGAAAAATGAGAAAAACTACATACATACCTATGTTAAAAAAAATGAAAAAAACGACATACATACCTATGTTAAAAAAATTAAAAAAACTACATACATACCTATGTTCAAAAAATGAGAAAAACGACATACATACCTATGTCGAAAAATGAAAAAAAAGACATACATACCCATGTCGTAAAATGAAAAAAACAACATACATACCCATGTCGAAAAAGTAAAAGAAATGACATACATATCTATGTTAAAAAAATGAAAAAAACAACATACATACCTATGTCGAAAAATGAAAAAAACGACATACATACCTATGTCGAAAAAGGAAAAAAACGACATACATACCTATGTCTAAAAAACGAAAAAAACGACATACATACCTATGTCGAAAAATAGGAAAAACGACATACATACCTATGTCGTAAAATGAAAAAAAAGACATACATACCCATGTCGAAAAAATGAAAAAAACGACATACATACCTATGTCGAAAAATGAGAAAAAAGACATACATACCTATGTTAAAAAAATGTAAAAAAGACGACATACATACCTATGTCGAAAAATGAGAAAAACGACATACATACCTATGTTAAAAAACTGAGAAAAACGACATACATACCTATGTCGAAAAATGAGAAAAACGACATACATACCTCTGTCGAAAAAATGAAAAAAAATACATACATACCTATGTCGAAAAATGAGAAAAACGACATACATACCTATGTTAAAAAAAATGAAAAAAACGACATACATACCTATGTTGAAAAATGAGAAAAACGACATACATACCTATGTCGAAAAATGAAAAAAACGACATACATACCTATGTCGAAAAATGAGAAAAACGACATACATACCTATGTCGAGAAAATGGGAAAAACGACATACATACCTATGTCGAAAAATGAGAAAAACTACATACGACATACTATGTTAAAAAAAAATGAAAAAAACGACATACATACCTATGTTTAAAAAATGAGAAAAACGACATACATACCTATGTTGAAAAATGAAAAAAACGACATACATACCTATGTCGGAAAAAATGAAAATAAACGACATATATACCCATGTCGTAAAATGAAAAAAACGACATACATACCTATGTTAAAAAAATGAGAAAAACGACATACATACCTATGTCGAAAAATCAAAAAAACGACATACATACCTATGTCGAAAAATGAGAAAAAACGACATACATACCTATGTCGAAAAATGAGAAAAAACGACATACATACCTATGTCGAAAAATGAGAAAAACGACATACATACCCCTGTCGAAAAATGAGAAAAACGACATACATACCTTTATCGAAAAATAGGAAAAACGACAGACATACCTATGTCGTAAAATGAACAAAAAGACATACATACCCATGTCGAAAAAATGAAAAAAACGATATACATACCTATGTCGAAAAATGAGAAAAACGACATACATACCTATGTTAAAAAAATGTAAAAAAGACATACATACCCATGTTGTAAAATAAAAAAAACAACATACATACCCATGTCGAAAAAGTAAAAGAAATGACATACATATCTATGTTAAAAAAATGAAAAAAACGACATACATACCTATGTTAAAAAAATGAGAAAAACGACATACATACCTATGTCGAAAAATGAGAAAAACGACATACATACCTATGTCGAAAAATGAGAAAAACGACATACATACCTATGTTCAAAAAATGAGAAAAACGACATACATACCTATGTCGAAAAATGAGAAAAACGACATACATACCTCTGTCGAAAAAATGAAAAAAACGACATACATACCTATGTCGAAAAATGAGAAAAACGACATACATACCTATGTCGAGAAAATGAAAAAAACGACATACATACCTATGTCGAAAAATGAGAAAAACTACATACATACCTATGTTTAAAAAATGAGAAAAACGACATACATACCTATGTCGAAAAATGAGAAAAACTACATACATACCTATGTTAAAAAAAATGAAAAAAAACGACATACATACCTATGTTAAAAAAATTAAAAAAACTACATACATACCTATGTTCAAAAAATGAGAAAAACGACATACATACCTATGTCGAAAAATGAAAAAAAAGACATACATACCCATGTCGTAAAATGAAAAAAACAACATACATACCCATGTCGAAAAAGTAAAAGAAATGACATACATATCTATGTTAAAAAAATGAAAAAAACAACATACATACCTATGTCGAAAAATGAAAAAAACGACATACATACCTATGTCGAAAAAGGAAAAAAACGACATACATACCTATGTCTAAAAAACGAAAAAAACAACATACATACCTATGTCGAAAAATAGGAAAAACGACATACATACCTATGTCGTAAAATGAAAAAAAAGACATACATACCCATGTCGAAAAATGAGAAAAAAGACATACATACCTATGTTAAAAAAATGTAAAAAAGACGACATACATACCTATGTCGAAAAATGAGAAAAACAACATACATACCTATGTTAAAAAACTGAGAAAAACGACATACATACCTATGTCGAAAAATGAGAAAAACGACATACATACCTCTGTCGAAAAAATGAAAAAAAATACATACATACCTATGTCGAAAAATGAGAAAAACGACATACATACCTATGTTAAAAAAAATGAAAAAAACGACATACATACCTATGTTGAAAAATGAAAAAAACTACATACATACCTATGTCGAAAAATGAGAAAAACCACATACATACCTATGTTTAAAAAATGAGAAAAACGACATACATACCTATGTCGAAAAATGAAAAAAACGACATACATACCTATGTCGAAAAATGAGAAAAACGACATACATACCTATGTCGAGAAAATGGGAAAAACGACATACATACCTATGTCGAAAAATGAGAAAAACTACATACGACATACTATGTTAAAAAAAAATGAAAAAAACGACATACATACCTATGTTTAAAAAATGAGAAAAACGACATACATACCTATGTTGAAAAATGAAAAAAACGACATACATACCTATGTCGGAAAAAATGAAAATAAACGACATATATACCCATGTCGTAAAATGAAAAAAACGACATACATACCTATGTTAAAAAAATGAGAAAAACGACATACATACCTATGTCGAAAAATCAAAAAAACGACATACATACCTATGTCGAAAAATGAGAAAAAACGACATACATACCTATGTCGAAAAATGAGAAAAAACGACATACATACCTATGTCGAAAAATGAGAAAAACGACATACATACCCCTGTCGAAAAATGAGAAAAACGACATACATACCTTTATCGAAAAATAGGAAAAACGACAGACATACCTATGTCGTAAAATGAACAAAAAGACATACATACCCATGTCGAAAAAATGAAAAAAACGATATACATACCTATGTCGAAAAATGAGAAAAACGACATACATACCTATGTTAAAAAAATGTAAAAAAGACATACATACCCATGTTGTAAAATAAAAAAAACAACATACATACCCATGTCGAAAAAGTAAAAGAAATGACATACATATCTATGTTAAAAAAATGAAAAAAACGACATACATACCTATGTTAAAAAAATGAGAAAAACGACATACATACCTATGTCGAAAAATGAGAAAAACGACATACCTATGTCGAAAAATGAGAAAAACGACATACATACCTATGTTCAAAAAATGAGAAAAACGACATACATACCTATGTCGAAAAATGAGAAAAATGACATACATACCTATGTCGAAAAATGAGAAAAACGACATACATACCTATGTTAAAAAAAATGAAAAAAACGACATACATACCTATGTTAAAAAAATGAGAAAAACAATTTACATACCTATGTCGAAAAATGAGAAAAAACGACATACATACCTATGTCGTAAAATTAAAAAAACGACATACATACCTATGTCGTAAAAATGAAAAAAACGACATACATACCGATGTCGAAAAAATGAAAAAAACGACATACATACCTCTGTCGAAAAAATGAAAAAAAAGACATACATACCTATGTCGAAAAATGAGAAAAACGACATACATACCTCTGTCGAAAAATGAGAAAAACTACATACATACCTATGTTAAAAAAAATGAAAAAAACGACATACATACCTATGTTAAAAAAATTAAAAAAACTACATACATACCTATGTTCAAAAAATGAGAAAAACGACATACATACCTATGTCGAAAAATGAAAAAAAAGACATACATACCCATGTCGTAAAATGAAAAAAACAACATACATACCCATGTCGAAAAAGTAAAAGAAATGACATACATATCTATGTTAAAAAAATGAAAAAAACAACATACATACCTATGTCGAAAAATGAAAAAAACGACATACATACCTATGTCGAAAAAGGAAAAAAACGACATACATACCTATGTCTAAAAAACGAAAAAAACGACATACATACCTATGTCGAAAAATAGGAAAAACGACATACATACCTATGTCGTAAAATGAAAAAAAAGACATACATACCCATGTCGAAAAAATGAAAAAAACGACATACATACCTATGTCGAAAAATGAGAAAAAAGACATACATACCTATGTTAAAAAAATGTAAAAAAGACGACATACATACCTATGTCGAAAAATGAGAAAAACGACATACATACCTATGTTAAAAAAAATGAAAAAAACGACATACATACCTATGTTAAAAAAATTAAAAAAACTACATACATACCTATGTTCAAAAAATGAGAAAAACGACATACATACCTATGTCGAAAAATGAAAAAAAAGACATACATACCCATGTCGTAAAATGAAAAAAACAACATACATACCCATGTCGAAAAAGTAAAAGAAATGACATACATATCTATGTTAAAAAAATGAAAAAAACAACATACATACCTATGTCGTAAAATGAAAAAAAAGACATACATACCCATGTCGAAAAAATGAAAAAAACGACATACATACCTATGTCGAAAAATGAGAAAAAAGACATACATACCTATGTTAAAAAAATGTAAAAAAGACGACATACATACCTATGTCGAAAAATGAGAAAAACGACATACATACCTATGTTAAAAAACTGAGAAAAACGACATACATACCTATGTCGAAAAATGAGAAAAACGACATACATACCTCTGTCGAAAAAATGAAAAAAAATACATACATACCTATGTCGAAAAATGAGAAAAACGACATACATACCTATGTTAAAAAAAATGAAAAAAACGACATACATACCTATGTTGAAAAATAAAAAAACTACATACATACCTATGTCGAAAAATGAGAAAAACTACATACATACCTATGTTTAAAAAATGAGAAAAACGACATACATACCTATGTCGAAAAATGAAAAAAACGACATACATACCTATGTCGAAAAATGAGAAAAACGACATACATACCTATGTCGAGAAAATGGAAAAAACGACATACATACCTATGTCGAAAAATGAGAAAAACTACATACATACCTATGTTTAAAAAATGAGGAAAACGACATACATACCTATGTCGAAAAATGAAAAAAACGACATACATACCTATGTCGAAAAAAATGAAAAAAACGACATACATACCTATGTTAAAAAACTGAGAAAAACGACATACATACCTATGTCGAAAAATGAGAAAAACGACATACATACCTATGTCGAGAAAATGAAAAAAACGACATACATACCTATGTCGAAAAATGAGAAAAACTACATACATACCTATGTCTAAAAAATGAGAAAAACGACATACATACCTATGTCGAAAAATGAGAAAAACGACATACATACCTATGTCGAAAAAAATGAAAAAAACGACATACGACATACTATGTTAAAAAAAATGAAAAAAACGACATACATACCTATGTTTAAAAAATGAGAAAAACGACATACATACCTATGTTGAAAAATGAAAAAAACGACATACATACCTATGTCGAAAAAAATGAAAATAAACGACATATATACCCATGTCGTAAAATGAAAAAAACGACATACATACCTATGTTAAAAAAATGAGAAAAACGACATACATACCTATGTCGAAAAATGAGAAAAACGACATACATACCCATGTTGTAAAATAAAAAAAACAACATACATACCCATGTCGAAAAAGTAAAAGAAATGACATACATATCTATGTTAAAAAATTGAAAAAAACGACATACATACCTATGTCGTAAAAGGAAAAAAACGACATACATACCTATGTTAAAAAAAATGAAAAAAACTTTATACATACCTACGTTGAAAAAACTGAAAAAAACTTTATACATACCTATGTTTAAAAAATGAGAAAAACGACATACATACCTATGTTGAAAAATGAAAAAAATGACATATATACCCATGTCGTAAAATTAAAAAAACGACATACATACCTACGTCGAAAAATCAAAAAAACGACATACATACCTATGTCGAAAAATGAGAAAAAACGACATACATACCTCTGTCGAAAAAATGAAAAAAACGACATACATACCTATGTCGAAAAATGAGAAAAACGACATACATACCTATGTCAAAAAATGAGAAAAACGACATACATACCTCTGTCGAAAAAATGAAAAAAACGACATACATACCTATGTCGAAAAATGAGAAAAACGACATACATACCTATGTCGAGAAAATGAAAAAAACGACATACATACCTATGTCGAAAAATGAGAAAAACTACATACATACCTATGTTTAAAAAATGAGAAAAACGACATACATACCTATGTCGAAAAATGAGAAAAACTACATACATACCTATGTTAAAAAAAATGAAAAAAACGACATACATACCTATGTTAAAAAAATTAAAAAAACTACATACATACCTATGTTCAAAAAATGAGAAAAACGACATACATACCTATGTCGAAAAATGAAAAAAAAGACATACATACCCATGTCGTAAAATGAAAAAAACAACATACATACCCATGTCGAAAAAGTAAAAGAAATGACATACATATCTATGTTAAAAAAATGAAAAAAACAACATACATACCTATGTCGAAAAATGAAAAAAACGACATACATACCTATGTCGAAAAAGGAAAAAAACGACATACATACCTATGTCTAAAAAACGAAAAAAACGACATACATACCTATGTCGAAAAATAGGAAAAACGACATACATACCTATGTCGTAAAATGAAAAAAAAGACATACATACCCATGTCGAAAAAATGAAAAAAACGACATACATACCTATGTCGAAAAATGAGAAAAAAGACATACATACCTATGTTAAAAAAATGTAAAAAAGACGACATACATACCTATGTCGAAAAATGAGAAAAACAACATACATACCTATGTTAAAAAACTGAGAAAAACGACATACATACCTATGTCGAAAAATGAGAAAAACGACATACATACCTCTGTCGAAAAAATGAAAAAAAATACATACATACCTATGTCGAAAAATGAGAAAAACGACATACATACCTATGTTAAAAAAAATGAAAAAAACGACATACATACCTATGTTGAAAAATGAAAAAAACTACATACATACCTATGTCGAAAAATGAGAAAAACTACATACATACCTATGTTTAAAAAATGAGAAAAACGACATACATACCTATGTCGAAAAATGAAAAAAACGACATACATACCTATGTCGAAAAATGAGAAAAACGACATACATACCTATGTCGAGAAAATGGGAAAAACGACATACATACCTATGTCGAAAAATGAGAAAAACTACATACGACATACTATGTTAAAAAAAAATGAAAAAAACGACATACATACCTATGTTTAAAAAATGAGAAAAACGACATACATACCTATGTTGAAAAATGAAAAAAACGACATACATACCTATGTCGGAAAAAATGAAAATAAACGACATATATACCCATGTCGTAAAATGAAAAAAACGACATACATACCTATGTTAAAAAAATGAGAAAAACGACATACATACCTATGTCGAAAAATCAAAAAAACGACATACATACCTATGTCGAAAAATGAGAAAAATGACATACATACCTATGTCGAAAAATGAGAAAAACGACATACATACCTATGTTAAAAAAAATGAAAAAAACGACATACATACCTATGTTAAAAAAATGAGAAAAACAATTTACATACCTATGTCGAAAAATGAGAAAAAACGACATACATACCTATGTCGTAAAATTAAAAAAACGACATACATACCTATGTCGTAAAAATGAAAAAAACGACATACATACCGATGTCGAAAAAATGAAAAAAACGACATACATACCTCTGTCGAAAAAATGAAAAAAAAGACATACATACCTATGTCGAAAAATGAGAAAAACGACATACATACCTATGTCGAAAAATGAGAAAAACTACATACATACCTATGTTAAAAAAAATGAAAAAAACGACATACATACCTATGTTAAAAAAATTAAAAAAACTACATACATACCTATGTTCAAAAAATGAGAAAAACGACATACATACCTATGTCGAAAAATGAAAAAAAAGACATACATACCCATGTCGTAAAATGAAAAAAACAACATACATACCCATGTCGAAAAAGTAAAAGAAATGACATACATATCTATGTTAAAAAAATGAAAAAAACAACATACATACCTATGTCGAAAAATGAAAAAAACGACATACATACCTATGTCGAAAAAGGAAAAAAACGACATACATACCTATGTCTAAAAAACGAAAAAAACGACATACATACCTATGTCGAAAAATAGGAAAAACGACATACATACCTATGTCGTAAAATGAAAAAAAAGACATACATACCCATGTCGAAAAAATGAAAAAAACGACATACATACCTATGTCGAAAAATGAGAAAAAAGACATACATACCTATGTTAAAAAAATGTAAAAAAGACGACATACATACCTATGTCGAAAAATGAGAAAAACGACATACATACCTATGTTAAAAAAAATGAAAAAAACGACATACATACCTATGTTAAAAAAATTAAAAAAACTACATACATACCTATGTTCAAAAAATGAGAAAAACGACATACATACCTATGTCGAAAAATGAAAAAAAAGACATACATACCCATGTCGTAAAATGAAAAAAACAACATACATACCCATGTCGAAAAAGTAAAAGAAATGACATACATATCTATGTTAAAAAAATGAAAAAAACAACATACATACCTATGTCGTAAAATGAAAAAAAAGACATACATACCCATGTCGAAAAAATGAAAAAAACGACATACATACCTATGTCGAAAAATGAGAAAAAAGACATACATACCTATGTTAAAAAAATGTAAAAAAGACGACATACATACCTATGTCGAAAAATGAGAAAAACGACATACATACCTATGTTAAAAAACTGAGAAAAACGACATACATACCTATGTCGAAAAATGAGAAAAACGACATACATACCTCTGTCGAAAAAATGAAAAAAAATACATACATACCTATGTCGAAAAATGAGAAAAACGACATACATACCTATGTTAAAAAAAATGAAAAAAACGACATACATACCTATGTTGAAAAATGAAAAAAACTACATACATACCTATGTCGAAAAATGAGAAAAACTACATACATACCTATGTTTAAAAAATGAGAAAAACGACATACATACCTATGTCGAAAAATGAAAAAAACGACATACATACCTATGTCGAAAAATGAGAAAAACGACATACATACCTATGTCGAGAAAATGGAAAAAACGACATACATACCTATGTCGAAAAATGAGAAAAACTACATACATACCTATGTTTAAAAAATGAGGAAAACGACATACATACCTATGTCGAAAAATGAAAAAAACGACATACATACCTATGTCGAAAAAAATGAAAAAAACGACATACATACCTATGTTAAAAAACTGAGAAAAACGACATACATACCTATGTCGAAAAATGAGAAAAACGACATACATACCTATGTCGAGAAAATGAAAAAAACGACATACATACCTATGTCGAAAAATGAGAAAAACTACATACATACCTATGTCTAAAAAATGAGAAAAACGACATACATACCTATGTCGAAAAATGAAAAAAACGACATACATACCTATGTCGAAAAAAATGAAAAAAACGACATACGACATACTATGTTAAAAAAAATGAAAAAAACGACATACATACCTATGTTTAAAAAATGAGAATAACGACATACATACCTATGTTGAAAAATGAAAAAAACGACATACATACCTATGTCGAAAAAAATGAAAATAAACGACATATATACCCATGTCGTAAAATGAAAAAAACGACATACATACCTATGTTAAAAAAATGAGAAAAACGACATACATACCTATGTCGAAAAATGAGAAAAACGACATACATACCCATGTTGTAAAATAAAAAAAACAACATACATACCCATGTCGAAAAAGTAAAAGAAATGACATACATATCTATGTTAAAAAATTGAAAAAAACGACATACATACCTATGTCGTAAAAGGAAAAAAACGACATACATACCTATGTTAAAAAAAATGAAAAAAACTTTATACATACCTACGTTAAAAAAACTGAAAAAAACTTTATACATACCTATGTTTAAAAAATGAGAAAAACGACATACATACCTATGTTGAAAAATGAAAAAAATGACATATATACCCATGTCGTAAAATTAAAAAAACGACATACATACCTACGTCGAAAAATCAAAAAAACGACATACATACCTATGTCGAAAAATGAGAAAAAACGACATACATACCTCTGTCGAAAAAATGAAAAAAACGACATACATACCTATGTCGAAAAATGAGAAAAACGACATACATACCTATGTCGAAAAATGAGAAAAACGACATACATACCTCTGTCGAAAAAATGAAAAAAACGACATACATACCTATGTCGAAAAATGAGAAAAACGACATACATACCTATGTCGAGAAAATGAAAAAAACGACATACATACCTATGTCGAAAAATGAGAAAAACTACATACATACCTATGTTTAAAAAATGAGAAAAACGACATACATACCTATGTCGAAAAATGAGAAAAACTACATACATACCTATGTTAAAAAAAATGAAAAAAACGACATACATACCTATGTTAAAAAAATTAAAAAAACTACATACATACCTATGTTCAAAAAATGAGAAAAACGACATACATACCTATGTCGAAAAATGAAAAAAAAGACATACATACCCATGTCGTAAAATGAAAAAAACAACATACATACCCATGTCGAAAAAGTAAAAGAAATGACATACATATCTATGTTAAAAAAATGAAAAAAACAACATACATACCTATGTCGAAAAATGAAAAAAACGACATACATACCTATGTCGAAAAAGGAAAAAAACGACATACATACCTATGTCTAAAAAACGAAAAAAACGACATACATACCTATGTCGAAAAATAGGAAAAACGACATACATACCTATGTCGTAAAATGAAAAAAAAGACATACATACCCATGTCGAAAAAATGAAAAAAACGACATACATACCTATGTCGAAAAATGAGAAAAAAGACATACATACCTATGTTAAAAAAATGTAAAAAAGACGACATACATACCTATGTCGAAAAATGAGAAAAACAACATACATACCTATGTTAAAAAACTGAGAAAAACGACATACATACCTATGTCGAAAAATGAGAAAAACGACATACATACCTCTGTCGAAAAAATGAAAAAAAATACATACATACCTATGTCGAAAAATGAGAAAAACGACATACATACCTATGTTAAAAAAAATGAAAAAAACGACATACATACCTATGTTGAAAAATGAAAAAAACTACATACATACCTATGTCGAAAAATGAGAAAAACTACATACATACCTATGTTTAAAAAATGAGAAAAACGACATACATACCTATGTCGAAAAATGAAAAAAACGACATACATACCTATGTCGAAAAATGAGAAAAACGACATACATACCTATGTCGAGAAAATGGGAAAAACGACATACATACCTATGTCGAAAAATGAGAAAAACTACATACGACATACTATGTTAAAAAAAAATGAAAAAAACGACATACATACCTATGTTTAAAAAATGAGAAAAACGACATACATACCTATGTTGAAAAATGAAAAAAACGACATACATACCTATGTCGGAAAAAATGAAAATAAACGACATATATACCCATGTCGTAAAATGAAAAAAACGACATACATACCTATGTTAAAAAAATGAGAAAAACGACATACATACCTATGTCGAAAAATCAAAAAAACGACATACATACCTATGTCGAAAAATGAGAAAAAACGACATACATACCTATGTCGAAAAATGAGAAAAAACGACATACATACCTATGTCGAAAAATGAGAAAAACGACATACATACCCCTGTCGAAAAATGAGAAAAACGACATACATACCTTTATCGAAAAATAGGAAAAACGACAGACATACCTATGTCGTAAAATGAACAAAAAGACATACATACCCATGTCGAAAAAATGAAAAAAACGATATACATACCTATGTCGAAAAATGAGAAAAACGACATACATACCTATGTTAAAAAAATGTAAAAAAGACATACATACCCATGTTGTAAAATAAAAAAAACAACATACATACCCATGTCGAAAAAGTAAAAGAAATGACATACATATCTATGTTAAAAAAATGAAAAAAACGACATACATACCTATGTTAAAAAAATGAGAAAAACGACATACATACCTATGTCGAAAAATGAGAAAAACGACATACATACCTATGTCGAAAAATGAAAAAAACGACATACATACCTATGTCGAAAAAAATGAAAAAAACGACATACATACCTATGTTAAAAAACTGAGAAAAACGACATACATACCTATGTCGAAAAATGAGAAAAACGACATACATACCTATGTCGAGAAAATGAAAAAAACGACATACATACCTATGTCGAAAAATGAGAAAAACTACATACATACCTATGTCTAAAAAATGAGAAAAACGACATACATACCTATGTCGAAAAATGAAAAAAACGACATACATACCTATGTCGAAAAAAATGAAAAAAACGACATACGACATACTATGTTAAAAAAAATGAAAAAAACGACATACATACCTATGTTTAAAAAATGAGAAAAACGACATACATACCTATGTTGAAAAATGAAAAAAACGACATACATACCTATGTCGAAAAAAATGAAAATAAACGACATATATACCCATGTCGTAAAATGAAAAAAACGACATACATACCTATGTTAAAAAAATGAGAAAAACGACATACATACCTATGTCGAAAAATGAGAAAAACGACATACATACCCATGTTGTAAAATAAAAAAAACAACATACATACCCATGTCGAAAAAGTAAAAGAAATGACATACATATCTATGTTAAAAAATTGAAAAAAACGACATACATACCTATGTCGTAAAAGGAAAAAAACGACATACATACCTATGTTAAAAAAAATGAAAAAAACTTTATACATACCTACGTTAAAAAAACTGAAAAAAACTTTATACATACCTATGTTTAAAAAATGAGAAAAACGACATACATACCTATGTTGAAAAATGAAAAAAATGACATATATACCCATGTCGTAAAATTAAAAAAACGACATACATACCTACGTCGAAAAATCAAAAAAACGACATACATACCTATGTCGAAAAATGAGAAAAAACGACATACATACCTCTGTCGAAAAAATGAAAAAAACGACATACATACCTATGTCGAAAAATGAGAAAAACGACATACATACCTATGTCGAAAAATGAGAAAAACGACATACATACCTCTGTCGAAAAAATGAAAAAAACGACATACATACCTATGTCGAAAAATGAGAAAAACGACATACATACCTATGTCGAGAAAATGAAAAAAACGACATACATACCTATGTCGAAAAATGAGAAAAACTACATACATACCTATGTTTAAAAAATGAGAAAAACGACATACATACCTATGTCGAAAAATGAGAAAAACTACATACATACCTATGTTAAAAAAAATGAAAAAAACGACATACATACCTATGTTAAAAAAATTAAAAAAACTACATACATACCTATGTTCAAAAAATGAGAAAAACGACATACATACCTATGTCGAAAAATGAAAAAAAAGACATACATACCCATGTCGTAAAATGAAAAAAACAACATACATACCCATGTCGAAAAAGTAAAAGAAATGACATACATATCTATGTTAAAAAAATGAAAAAAACAACATACATACCTATGTCGAAAAATGAAAAAAACGACATACATACCTATGTCGAAAAAGGAAAAAAACGACATACATACCTATGTCTAAAAAACGAAAAAAACGACATACATACCTATGTCGAAAAATAGGAAAAACGACATACATACCTATGTCGTAAAATGAAAAAAAAGACATACATACCCATGTCGAAAAAATGAAAAAAACGACATACATACCTATGTCGAAAAATGAGAAAAAAGACATACATACCTATGTTAAAAAAATGTAAAAAAGACGACATACATACCTATGTCGAAAAATGAGAAAAACAACATACATACCTATGTTAAAAAACTGAGAAAAACGACATACATACCTATGTCGAAAAATGAGAAAAACGACATACATACCTCTGTCGAAAAAATGAAAAAAAATACATACATACCTATGTCGAAAAATGAGAAAAACGACATACATACCTATGTTAAAAAAAATGAAAAAAACGACATACATACCTATGTTGAAAAATGAAAAAAACTACATACATACCTATGTCGAAAAATGAGAAAAACTACATACATACCTATGTTTAAAAAATGAGAAAAACGACATACATACCTATGTCGAAAAATGAAAAAAACGACATACATACCTATGTCGAAAAATGAGAAAAACGACATACATACCTATGTCGAGAAAATGGGAAAAACGACATACATACCTATGTCGAAAAATGAGAAAAACTACATACGACATACTATGTTAAAAAAAAATGAAAAAAACGACATACATACCTATGTTTAAAAAATGAGAAAAACGACATACATACCTATGTTGAAAAATGAAAAAAACGACATACATACCTATGTCGGAAAAAATGAAAATAAACGACATATATACCCATGTCGTAAAATGAAAAAAACGACATACATACCTATGTTAAAAAAATGAGAAAAACGACATACATACCTATGTCGAAAAATCAAAAAAACGACATACATACCTATGTCGAAAAATGAGAAAAAACGACATACATACCTATGTCGAAAAATGAGAAAAAACGACATACATACCTATGTCGAAAAATGAGAAAAACGACATACATACCCCTGTCGAAAAATGAGAAAAACGACATACATACCTTTATCGAAAAATAGGAAAAACGACAGACATACCTATGTCGTAAAATGAACAAAAAGACATACATACCCATGTCGAAAAAATGAAAAAAACGATATACATACCTATGTCGAAAAATGAGAAAAACGACATACATACCTATGTTAAAAAAATGTAAAAAAGACATACATACCCATGTTGTAAAATAAAAAAAACAACATACATACCCATGTCGAAAAAGTAAAAGAAATGACATACATATCTATGTTAAAAAAATGAAAAAAACGACATACATACCTATGTTAAAAAATGAGAAAAACGACATACATACCTATGTCGAAAAATGAGAAAAACGACATACATACCTATGTCGAAAAATGAAAAAAACGACATACATACCTATGTCGAAAAAAATGAAAAAAACGACATACATACCTATGTTAAAAAACTGAGAAAAACGACATACATACCTATGTCGAAAAATGAGAAAAACGACATACATACCTCTGTCGAAAAAATGAAAAAAAAGACATACATACCTATGTCGAAAAATGAGAAAAACGACATACATACCTATGTCGAAAAATGAGAAAAACTACATACATACCTATGTTAAAAAAAATGAAAAAAACGACATACATACCTATGTTAAAAAAATTAAAAAAACTACATACATACCTATGTTCAAAAAATGAGAAAAACGACATACATACCTATGTCGAAAAATGAAAAAAAAGACATACATACCCATGTCGTAAAATGAAAAAAACAACATACATACCCATGTCGAAAAAGTAAAAGAAATGACATACATATCTATGTTAAAAAAATGAAAAAAACAACATACATACCTATGTCGAAAAATGAAAAAAACGACATACATACCTATGTCGAAAAAGGAAAAAAACGACATACATACCTATGTCTAAAAAACGAAAAAAACGACATACATACCTATGTCGAAAAATAGGAAAAACGACATACATACCTATGTCGTAAAATGAAAAAAAAGACATACATACCCATGTCGAAAAAATGAAAAAAACGACATACATACCTATGTCGAAAAATGAGAAAAAAGACATACATACCTATGTTAAAAAAATGTAAAAAAGACGACATACATACCTATGTCGAAAAATGAGAAAAACGACATACATACCTATGTTAAAAAAAATGAAAAAAACGACATACATACCTATGTTAAAAAAATTAAAAAAACTACATACATACCTATGTTCAAAAAATGAGAAAAACGACATACATACCTATGTCGAAAAATGAAAAAAAAGACATACATACCCATGTCGTAAAATGAAAAAAACAACATACATACCCATGTCGAAAAAGTAAAAGAAATGACATACATATCTATGTTAAAAAAATGAAAAAAACGACATACATACCTATGTCGTAAAATGAAAAAAAAGACATACATACCCATGTCGAAAAAATGAAAAAAACGACATACATACCTATGTCGAAAAATGAGAAAAAAGACATACATACCTATGTTAAAAAAATGTAAAAAAGACGACATACATACCTATGTCGAAAAATGAGAAAAACGACATACATACCTATGTTAAAAAACTGAGAAAAACGACATACATACCTATGTCGAAAAATGAGAAAAACGACATACATACCTCTGTCGAAAAAATGAAAAAAAATACATACATACCTATGTCGAAAAATGAGAAAAACGACATACATACCTATGTTAAAAAAAATGAAAAAAACGACATACATACCTATGTTGAAAAATGAAAAAAACTACATACATACCTATGTCGAAAAATGAGAAAAACTACATACATACCTATGTTTAAAAAATGAGAAAAACGACATACATACCTATGTCGAAAAATGAAAAAAACGACATACATACCTATGTCGAAAAATGAGAAAAACGACATACATACCTATGTCGAGAAAATGGAAAAAACGACATACATACCTATGTCGAAAAATGAGAAAAACTACATACATACCTATGTTTAAAAAATGAGGAAAACGACATACATACCTATGTCGAAAAATGAAAAAAACGACATACATACCTATGTCGAAAAAAATGAAAAAAACGACATACATACCTATGTTAAAAAACTGAGAAAAACGACATACATACCTATGTCGAAAAATGAGAAAAACGACATACATACCTATGTCGAGAAAATGAAAAAAACGACATACATACCTATGTCGAAAAATGAGAAAAACTACATACATACCTATGTCTAAAAAATGAGAAAAACGACATACATACCTATGTCGAAAAATGAAAAAAACGACATACATACCTATGTCGAAAAAAATGAAAAAAACGACATACGACATACTATGTTAAAAAAAATGAAAAAAACGACATACATACCTATGTTTAAAAAATGAGAAAAACGACATACATACCTATGTTGAAAAATGAAAAAAACGACATACATACCTATGTCGAAAAAAATGAAAATAAACGACATATATACCCATGTCGTAAAATGAAAAAAACGACATACATACCTATGTTAAAAAAATGAGAAAAACGACATACATACCTATGTCGAAAAATGAGAAAAACGACATACATACCCATGTTGTAAAATAAAAAAAACAACATACATACCCATGTCGAAAAAGTAAAAGAAATGACATACATATCTATGTTAAAAAATTGAAAAAAACGACATACATACCTATGTCGTAAAAGGAAAAAAACGACATACATACCTATGTTAAAAAAAATGAAAAAAACTTTATACATACCTACGTTAAAAAAACTGAAAAAAACTTTATACATACCTATGTTTAAAAAATGAGAAAAACGACATACATACCTATGTTGAAAAATGAAAAAAATGACATATATACCCATGTCGTAAAATTAAAAAAACGACATACATACCTACGTCGAAAAATCAAAAAAACGACATACATACCTATGTCGAAAAATGAGAAAAAACGACATACATGCCTCTGTCGAAAAAATTAGAAAAACGACATACATACCTATGTCGAAAAATGAGAAAAAGCGACATACATACCTATGTCGAAAAATGAGAAAAATTGACATACATACCTATGTCGTAAAATGGAAAAAAAGACATACATACCCATGTCGTAAAATTGAAAAAAACGACATACATACCTATGTCGAAAAATAAGAAAAACAACATATATATCTACGTCGAAAAATGAGAAAAACGACATACATACCTTTATCGAAAAATAGGAAAAACGACATACATACCTATGTCGTAAAATGAAAAAAAAGACATACATACCCATGTTGAAAAAATGAAAAAAACGACTACATACCTATGTCGAAAATTGAGAAAAACGACATACATACCTATGTTAAAAAAATGTAAAAAAGACATACATACCCATGTCGTAAAATGAAAAAAACAACATACATACCCATGTTGAAAAAGTAAAAGAAATGACATACATGCCTATGTCGAAAAATGAGAAAAAGCGACATACATACCTATGTCGTAAAATGAAAAAAAAGACATACATACCCATGTCGTAAAATTGAAAAAAACGACATACATACCTATGTCGAAAAAAATGAAAAAAATCGACATACATACCCATGTCGAAAAAGTAAAAGAAACGACATACATGCCTGATAAAAAATGAAAAAAAACGACATACATACCTATGTCGAAAAAATGAAAAAACAACACACATACCTATGTCGTAAAATGAAAAAAACAACATACATACTTACGTCAAAAAAATGAGAAAAAACGACACACATACCTGTTAAAAAAATGAAAGAAACGACATACATACCTATGTCGAAAAATGAGAAAAACGACATACATACCTATGTCGAAAAATGAGAAAAACGACATACATACCTCTGTCGAAAAATGAGAAAAACGACATACATACCTATGTCGAAAAAAATGAAAAAAACGACATATACCCATGTCGTAAAATGAAAAAAACGACATACATACCTATGTCGAAAAATGAAAAAAAAGACATACATACCCATGTCGTAAAATGAAAAAAACAACATACATACCCATGTCGAAAAAGTAAAAGAAATGACATACATATCTATGTTAAAAAAATGAAAAAAACAACATACATACCTATGTCGAAAAATGAAAAAAACGACATACATACCTATGTCGAAAAAGGAAAAAAACGACATACATACCTATGTCTAAAAAACGAAAAAAACGACATACATACCTATGTCGAAAAATAGGAAAAACGACATACATACCTGTGTCGTAAAATGAAAAAAAAGACATACATACCCATGTCGAAAAAATGAAAAAAACGACATACATACCTCTGTCGAAAAATGAGAAAAAAGACATACATACCTATGTTAAAAAAATGTAAAAAAGACGACATACATACCTATGTCGAAAAATGAGAAAAACGACATACATACCTATGTTAAAAAACTTAGAAAAACGACATACATACCTATGTCGAAAAATGAGAAAAACGACATACATACCTCTGTCGAAAAAATGAAAAAAAATACATACATACCTATGTCGAAAAATGAGAAAAACGACATACATACCTATGTTGAAAAATGAAAAAAACTACATACATACCTATGTCGAAAAATGAGAAAAACTACATACATACCTATGTTTAAAAAATGAGAAAAACGACATACATACCTATGTCGAAAAATGAAAAAAACGACATACATACCTATGTCGAAAAATGAGAAAAACGACATACATACCTATGTCGAGAAAATGGAAAAAACGACATACATACCTATGTCGAAAAATGAGAAAAACTACATACATACCTATGTTTAAAAAATGAGGAAAACGACATACATACCTATGTCGAAAAATGAAAAAAACGACATACATACCTATGTCGAAAAAAATGAAAAAAACGACATACATACCTATGTTAAAAAACTGAGAAAAACGACATACATACCTATGTCGAAAAATGAGAAAAACGACATACATACCTATGTCGAGAAAATGAAAAAAACGACATACATACCTATGTCGAAAAATGAGAAAAACTACATACATACCTATGTCTAAAAAATGAGAAAAACGACATACATACCTATGTCGAAAAATGAAAAAAACGACATACATACCTATGTCGAAAAAAATGAAAAAAACGACATACGACATACTATGTTAAAAAAAATGAAAAAAACGACATACATACCTATGTTTAAAAAATGAGAAAAACGACATACATACCTATGTTGAAAAATGAAAAAAACGACATACATACCTATGTCGAAAAAAATGAAAATAAACGACATATATACCCATGTCGTAAAATGAAAAAAACGACATACATACCTATGTTAAAAAAATGAAAAAAACGACATACATACCTATGTTAAAAAAATGAGAAAAACGACATACATACCTATGTCGAAAAATGAGAAAAACGACATACATACCCATGTTGTAAAATAAAAAAAACAACATACATACCCATGTCGAAAAAGTAAAAGAAATGACATACATATCTATGTTAAAAAATTGAAAAAAACGACATACATACCTATGTCGTAAAAGGAAAAAAACGACATACATACCTATGTTAAAAAAAATGAAAAAAACTTTATACATACCTACGTTAAAAAAACTGAAAAAAACTTTATACATACCTATGTTTAAAAAATGAGAAAAACGACATACATACCTATGTTGAAAAATGAGAAAAACGACATACATACCTATGTCGAGAAAATGGAAAAAACGACATACATACCTATGTCGAAAAATGAGAAAAACTACATACATACCTATGTTTAAAAAATGAGGAAAACGACATACATACCTATGTCGAAAAATGAAAAAAACGACATACATACCTATGTCGAAAAAAATGAAAAAAACGACATACATACCTATGTTAAAAAACTGAGAAAAACGACATACATACCTATGTCGAAAAATGAGAAAAACGACATACATACCTATGTCGAGAAAATGAAAAAAACGACATACATACCTATGTCGAAAAATGAGAAAAACTACATACATACCTATGTCTAAAAAATGAGAAAAACGACATACATACCTATGTCGAAAAATGAAAAAAACGACATACATACCTATGTCGAAAAAAATGAAAAAAACGACATACGACATACTATGTTAAAAAAAATGAAAAAAACGACATACATACCTATGTTTAAAAAATGAGAAAAACGACATACATACCTATGTTGAAAAATGAAAAAAACGACATACATACCTATGTCGAAAAAAATGAAAATAAACGACATATATACCCATGTCGTAAAATGAAAAAAACGACATACATACCTATGTTAAAAAAATGAAAAAAACGACATACATACCTATGTTAAAAAAATGAGAAAAACGACATACATACCTATGTCGAAAAATGAGAAAAACGACATACATACCCATGTTGTAAAATAAAAAAAACAACATACATACCCATGTCGAAAAAGTAAAAGAAATGACATACATATCTATGTTAAAAAATTGAAAAAAACGACATACATACCTATGTCGTAAAAGGAAAAAAACGACATACATACCTATGTTAAAAAAAATGAAAAAAACTTTATACATACCTACGTTAAAAAAACTGAAAAAAACTTTATACATACCTATGTTTAAAAAATGAGAAAAACGACATACATACCTATGTTGAAAAATGAAAAAAATGACATATATACCCATGTCGTAAAATTAAAAAAACGACATACATACCTACGTCGAAAAATCAAAAAAACGACATACATACCTATGTCGAAAAATGAGAAAAAACGACATACATGCCTCTGTCGAAAAAATTAGAAAAACGACATACATACCTATGTCGAAAAATGAGAAAAAGCGACATACATACCCATGTCGTAAAATTGAAAAAAACGACATACATACCTATGTCGAAAAATAAGAAAAACAACATATATATCTACGTCGAAAAATGAGAAAAACGACATACATACCTTTATCGAAAAATAGGAAAAACGACATACATACCTATGTCGTAAAATGAAAAAAAAGACATACATACCCATGTCGAAAAAATGAAAAAAACGACTACATACCTATGTCGAAAATTGAGAAAAACGACATACATACCTATGTTAAAAAAATGTAAAAAAGACATACATACCCATGTCGTAAAATGAAAAAAACAACATACATACCCATGTTGAAAAAGTAAAAGAAATGACATACATGCCTATGTCGAAAAATGAGAAAAAGCGACATACATACCTATGTCGTAAAATGAAAAAAAAGACATACATACCCATGTCGTAAAATTGAAAAAAACGACATACATACCTATGTCGAAAAAAATGAAAAAAATCGACATACATACCCATGTCGAAAAAGTAAAAGAAACGACATACATGCCTGATAAAAAATGAAAAAAAACGACATACATACCTATGTCGAAAAAATGAAAAAACAACACACATACCTATGTCGTAAAATGAAAAAAACAACATACATACTTACGTCAAAAAAATGAGAAAAAACGACACACATACCTGTTAAAAAAATGAAAGAAACGACATACATACCTATGTCGAAAAATGAGAAAAACGACATACATACCTATGTCGAAAAATGAGAAAAACGACATACATACCTCTGTCGAAAAATGAGAAAAACGACATACATACCTCTGTCGAAAAAATGAAAAAAAAGACATACATACCTATGTCGAAAAATGAGAAAAACGACATACATACCTATGTCGAAAAATGAGAAAAACGACATACATACCTATGTCGAAAAATGAGAAAAACGACATACATACCTATGTCGAAAAAAATGAAAAAAACGACATATACCCATGTCGTAAAATGAAAAAAACGACATACATACCTATGTCGAAAAATGAGAAAAAACGACATACATACCTATGTCGAAAAATCAAAAAAACGACATACATACCTATGTCGAAAAATGAGAAAAAACGACATACATACCTATGTCGAAAAATGAGAAAAACGACATACATACCTTTATCGAAAAATAGGAAAAACGACATACATACCTATGTCGTAAAATGAAAAAAAAGACATACATACCTATGTTAAAAAAATTTAAAAAAGACATACATACCCATGTCGTAAAATGAAAAAAACAACATACATACCCATGTTGAAAAAGTAAAAGAAATGACATACATATCTATGTTAAAAAAATGAAAAAAACGACATACATACCTATGTCCAAAAAATTTGAAAAACGACATACATACCTATGTCGAAAAATGAGAAAAAGCGACATACATACCTATGTCGAAAAATGAGAAAAATTGACATACATACCTATGTCGTAAAATGAAAAAAAAGACATACATACCCATGTCGTAAAATTGAAAAACACGACATACATACCTATGTCGAAAAAAATGAAAAAACCGACATACATACCCATGTCGAAAAAGTAAAAGAAACGACATACATGCCTGATAAAAAATGAAAAGAAAACGACATACATACCTATGTCGATAAATGAGAAAAACGACATACATACCTGTGTTTAAAAAATGAGAAAAACTACATACATACCTATGTCGAAAACATGAAAAAAACGACATACATACCTATGTTAAAAAAATGAGAAAAACGACATACATACCTATGTCGAAAAATGAAAAAAACGACATACATACCTATGTCGAAAAAAATGAAAAAAACGACATACGACATACTATGTTAAAAAAAATGAAAAAAACGACATACATACCTATGTTTAAAAAATGAGAAAAACGACATACATACCTATGTTGAAAAATGAAAAAAACGACATACATACCTATGTCGAAAAAAATGAAAATAAACGACATATATACCCATGTCGTAAAATGAAAAAAACGACATACATACCTATGTTAAAAAAATGAGAAAAACGACATACATACCTATGTCGAAAAATGAGAAAAACGACATACATACCTATGTCGAAAAATGAGAAAAACGACATACATACCTATGTTAAAAAAATGAGAAAAACGACATACATACCTATGTCGAAAAATGAGAAAAATGACATACATACCTATGTCGAAAAATGAGAAAAACGACATACATACCTATGTTAAAAAAAATGAAAAAAACGACATACATACCTATGTTAAAAAAATGAGAAAAACAATTTACATACCTATGTCGAAAAATGAGAAAAAACGACATACATACCTATGTCGTAAAATTAAAAAAACGACATACATACCTATGTCGTAAAAAAAATGAAAAAAACGACATACATACCTATGTCGAAAAAATAAAAAAAACGACATACATACCTCTGTCGAAAAAATGAAAAAAAAAGACATACATACCTATGTCGAAAAATGAGAAAAACGACATACATACCTATGTCGAAAAATGAGAAAAACTACATACATACCTATGTTAAAAAAATGAGAAAAACAATTTACATAACTATGTCGTAAAATTAAAAAAAAGACATACATACCTATGTCGAAAAATGAAAAAAAAGACATACATACCCATGTCGTAAAATGAAAAAAACAACATACATACCCATGTCGAAAAAGTAAAAGAAATGACATACATATCTATGTTAAAAAAATGAAAAAAACAACATACATACCTATGTCGAAAAATGAAAAAAACGACATACATACCTATGTCGAAAAAGGAAAAAAACGACATACATACCTATGTCTAAAAAACGAAAAAAACGACATACATACCTATGTCGAAAAATAGGAAAAACGACATACATACCTATGTCGTAAAATGAAAAAAAAGACATACATACCCATGTCGAAAAAATGAAAAAAACGACATACATACCTATGTCAAAAAATGAGAAAAAAGACATACATACCTATGTTAAAAAAATGTAAAAAAGACGACATACATACCTATGTCGAAAAATGAGAAAAACGACATACATACCTATGTTAAAAAACTGAGAAAAACGACATACATACCTATGTCGAAAAATGAGAAAAACGACATACATACCTCTGTCGAAAAAATGAAAAAAAATACATACATACCTATGTCGAAAAATGAGAAAAACGACATACATACCTATGTTAAAAAAAATGAAAAAAACGACATACATACCTATGTTGAAAAATGAAAAAAACTACATACATACCTATGTCGAAAAATGAGAAAAACTACATACATACCTATGTTTAAAAAATGAGAAAAACGACATACATACCTATGTCGAAAAATGAAAAAAACGACATACATACCTATGTCGAAAAATGAGAAAAACGACATACATACCTATGTCGAGAAAATGAAAAAAACGACATACATACCTATGTCGAAAAATGAGAAAAACTACATACATACCTATGTTTAAAAAATGAGAAAAACGACATACATACCTATGTTGAAAAATGAAAAAAACGACATACATACCTATGTCGAAAAAAATGAAAAAAACGACATACGACATACTATGTTAAAAAAAATGAAAAAAACGACATACATACCTATGTTTAAAAAATGAGAAAAACGACATACATACCTATGTTGAAAAATGAAAAAAACGACATACATACCTATGTCGAAAAAAATGAAAATAAACGACATATATACCCATGTCGAAAAAGGAAAAAAACGACATACATACCTATGTCTAAAAAACGAAAAAACGACATACATACCTATGTCGAAAAATAGGAAAAACGACATACATACCTATGTCGTAAAATGAAAAAAAAGACATACATACCCATGTCGAAAAAATGAAAAAAACGACATACATACCTATGTCGAAAAATGAGAAAAAAGACATACATACCTATGTTAAAAAAATGTAAAAAAGACGACATACATACCTATGTCGAAAAATGAGAAAAACGACATACATACCTATCTCGAAAAATGAGAAAAACGACATACATACCTCTGTCGAAAAAATGAAAAAAAATACATACATACCTATGTCGAAAAATGAGAAAAACGACATACATACCTATGTTAAAAAAAATGAAAAAAACGACATACATACCTATGTTGAAATATGAAAAAAACTACATACATACCTATGTCGATAAATGAGAAAAACTACATACATACCTATGTTTAAAAAATGAGAAAAACGACATACATACCTATGTCGAAAAATGAAAAAAACGACATACATACCTATGTCGAAAAATGAGAAAAACGACATACATACCTATGTCGAGAAAATGAAAAAAACGACATACATACCTATGTCGAAAAATGAGAAAAACTACATACATACCTATGTTTAAAAAATGAGAAAAACGACATACATTCCTATGTTGAAAAATGAAAAAAACGACATACATACCTATGTCAAAAAAAATGAAAATAAACGACATATATACCCATGTCGTAAAATGAAAAAAACGACATACATACCTATGTTAAAAAAATGAGAAAAACGACATACATACCTATGTCGAAAAATGAGAAAAACGACATACATACCTATGTCGAAAAATGAGAAAAACGACATACATACCTATGTTCAAAAAATGAGAAAAACGACATACATACCTATGTCGAAAAATGAGAAAAATGACATACATACCTATGTCGAAAAATGAGAAAAACGACATACATACCTATGTTAAAAAAAATGAAAAAAACGACATACATACCTATGTTAAAAAAATGAGAAAAACAATTTACATACCTATGTCGAAAAATGAGAAAAAACGACATACATACCTATGTCGTAAAAATGAAAAAAACGACATACATACCTATGTCGAAAAAATGAAAAAAACGACATACATACCTCTGTCGAAAAAATGAAAAAAAAAGACATACATACCTATGTCGAAAAATGAGAAAAACGACATACATACCTATGTCGAAAAATGAGAAAAACTACATACATACCTATGTTAAAAAAAATGAAAAAAACGACATACATACCTATGTTAAAAAAATTAAAAAAACTACATACATACCTATGTTCAAAAAATGAGAAAAACGACATACATACCTATGTCGAAAAATGAAAAAAAAGACATACATACCCATGTCGTAAAATGAAAAAAACAACATACATACCCATGTCGAAAAAGTAAAAGAAATGACATACATATCTATGTTAAAAAAATGAAAAAAACAACATACATACCTATGTCGAAAAATGAAAAAAACGACATACATACCTATGTCGAAAAAGGAAAAAAACGACATACATACCTATGTCTAAAAAACGAAAAAAACGACATACATACCTATGTCGAAAAATAGGAAAAACGACATACATACCTATGTCGTAAAATCAAAAAAACGACATACATACCTATGTCGAAAAATGAGAAAAACTACATACATACCTATGTTTAAAAAATGAGAAAAACGACATACATACCTATGTCGAAAAATGAAAAAAACGACATACATACCTATGTCGAAAAATGAGAAAAACGACATACATACCTATGTCGAGAAAATGAAAAAAACGACATACATACCTATGTCGAAAAATGAGAAAAACTACATACATACCTATGTTTAAAAAATGAGGAAAACGACATACATACCTATGTCGAAAAATGAAAAAAACGACATACATACCTATGTCGAAAAAAATGAAAAAAACGACATACGACATACTATGTTAAAAAAAATGAAAAAAACGACATACATACCTATGTCTAAAAAACGAAAAAAACGACATACATACCTATGTCGAAAAATAGGAAAAACGACATACATACCTATGTCGTAAAATGAAAAAAAAGACATACATACCCATGTCGAAAAAATGAAAAAAACGACATACATACCTATGTCGAAAAATGAGAAAAAAGACATACATACCTATGTTAAAAAAATGTAAAAAAGACGACATACATACCTATGTCGAAAAATGAGAAAAACGACATACATACCTATGTTAAAAAACTGAGAAAAACGACATACATACCTATGTCGAAAAATGAGAAAAACGACATACATACCTCTGTCGAAAAAATGAAAAAAAATACATACATACCTATGTCGAAAAATGAGAAAAACGACATACATACCTATGTTGAAAAATGAAAAAAACGACATACATACCTATGTCGAAAAAAATGAAAATAAACGACATATATACCCATGACGTAAAATGAAAAAAACGACATACATACCTATGTTAAAAAAATGAGAAAAACGACATACATACCTATGTCGAAAAATGAGAAAAACGACATACATACCTGTCGAAAAATGAGAAAAACGACATACATACCTATGTTCAAAAAATGAGAAAAACGACATACATACCTATGTCGAAAAATGAGAAAAATGACATACATACCTATGTCGAAAAATGAGAAAAACGACATACATACCTATGTTAAAAAAAATGAAAAAAACGACATACATACCTATGTTAAAAAAATGAGAAAAACAATTTACATACCTATGTCGAAAAATGAGAAAAAACGACATACATACCTATGTCGTAAAATTAAAAAAACGACATACATACCTATGTCGTAAAAATGAAAAAAACGACATACATACCTATGTCGAAAAAATGAGAAAAACTACATACATACCTATGTTTAAAAAATGAGAAAAACGACATACATACCTATGTCGAAAAATGAAAAAAACGACATACATACCTATGTCGAAAAATGAGAAAAACGACATACATACCTATGTCGAGAAAATGAAAAAAACGACATACATACCTATGTCGAAAAATGAGGAAAACTACATACATACCTATGTTTAAAAAATGAGGAAAACGACATACATACCTATGTCGAAAAATGAAAAAAACGACATACATACCTATGTCGAAAAAAATGAAAAAAACGACATACGACATACTATGTTAAAAAAAATGAAAAAAACGACATACATACCTATGTTTAAAAAATGAGAAAAACGACATACATACCTATGTTGAAAAATGAAAAAAACGACATACATACCTATGTCGGAAAAAATGAAAATAAACGACATACATACCTATGTCGAAAAATAGGAAAAACGACATACATACCTATGTCGTAAAATGAAAAAAAAGACATACATACCCATGTCGAAAAAATGAAAAAAACGACATACATACCTATGTCGAAAAATGAGAAAAACGACATACATACCTCTGTCGAAAAAATGAAAAAAAATACATACATACCTATGTCGAAAAATGAGAAAAACGACATACATACCTATGTTAAAAAAAATGAAAAAAACGACATACATACCTATGTTGAAAAATGAAAAAAACTACATACATACCTATGTCGAAAAATGAGAAAAACTACATACATACCTATGTTTAAAAATGAGAAAAACGACATACATACCTATGTCGAAAAATGAAAAAAACGACATACATACCTATGTCGAAAAATGAGAAAAACTACATACATACCTATGTTTAAAAAATGAGAAAAACGACATACATACCTATGTTGAAAAATGAAAAAAACGACATACATACCTATGTCGAAAAAATGAAAAAAACGACATACATACCTATGTCGAAAAATGGGAAAAACGACATACATACCTATGTCGAAAAATGAGAAAAACGACATACATACCTATGTCGTAAAAATGAAAAAAACGACATACATACCTATGTCGAAAAAATGAAAAAAACGACATACATACCTATGTCGAAAAATGAAAAAAACGACATACATACCTATGTCGAAAAATGAGAAAAACGACATACATACCTATGTCAAAAAATGAGAAAAACGACATACATACCTATGTTAAAAAAAATGAAAAAAACGACATACATACCTATGTTAAAAAAATGAGAAAAACAATTTACATAACTATGTCGTAAAATGAAAAAAACGACATACATACCTATGTTAAAAAAATGAGAAAAACGACATACATACCTATATCGAAAAAATGAGAAAAACGACATACATACCTATGTTTAAAAATGAAAAAAACGACATACATACCTATGTCGAAAAAAATGAAAATAAACGACATATATACCCATGTCGTAAAATGAAAAAAACGACATACATACCTATGTCGAAAAATGAGAAAAACGACATACATACCTATGTCGAAAAATGAGAAAAACGACATACATACCTATGTTCAAAAAATGAGAAAAACGACATACATACCTATGTCGAAAAATGAGAAAAATGACATACATACCTATGTCGAAAAATGAGAAAAACGACATACATACCTATGTTAAAAAAAATGAAAAAAACGACATACATACCTATGTTAAAAAAATGAGAAAAACAATTTACATACCTATGTCGAAAAATGAGAAAAAACGACTTACATACCTATGTCGTAAAATTAAAAAAACGACATACATACCTATGTCGTAAAAATGAAAAAAACGACATACATACCTATGTCGAAAAAATGAAAAAAGCGACATACATACCTATGTCGAAAAAATGAAAAAAACGACATACATACCTATGTCGAAAAATGAAAAAAACTACATACATACCTATGTCGAAAAATGAGAAAAACTACATACATACCTATGTTTAAAAATGAGAAAAACGACATACATACCTATGTTGAAAAATGAAAAAAACGACATACATACCTATGTCGAAAAAAATGAAAATAAACGACATATATACCCATGTCGAAAAAGGAAAAAAACGACATACATACCTATGTCTAAAAAACGAAAAAAACGACATACATACCTATGTCGAAAAATAGGAAAAACGACATACATACCTATGTCGTAAAATGAAAAAAAAGACATACATACCCATGTCGAAAAAATGAAAAAAACGACATACATACCTATGTCGAAAAATGAGAAAAAAGACATACATACCTATGTTAAAAAAATGTAAAAAAGACGACATACATACCTATGTCGAAAAATGAGAAAAACGACATACATACCTATGTTAAAAAAAATGAAAAAAACGACATACATACCTATGTTAAAAAAATGAGAAAAACAATTTACATACCTATGTCGAAAAATGAGAAAAAACGACTTACATACCTATGTCGTAAAATTAAAAAAACGACATACATACCTATGTCGTAAAAATGAAAAAAACGACATACATACCTATGTCGAAAAAATGAAAAAAGCGACATACATACCTATGTCGAAAAAATGAAAAAAACGACATACATACCTATGTCGAAAAATGAAAAAAACTACATACATACCTATGTCGAAAAATGAGAAAAACTACATACATACCTATGTTTAAAAATGAGAAAAACGACATACATACCTATGTTGAAAAATGAAAAAAACGACATACATACCTATGTCGAAAAAAATGAAAATAAACGACATATATACCCATGTCGAAAAAGGAAAAAAACGACATACATACCTATGTCTAAAAAACGAAAAAAACGACATACATACCTATGTCGAAAAATAGGAAAAACGACATACATACCTATGTCGTAAAATGAAAAAAAAGACATACATACCCATGTCGAAAAAATGAAAAAAACGACATACATACCTATGTCGAAAAATGAGAAAAAAGACATACATACCTATGTTAAAAAAATGTAAAAAAGACGACATACATACCTATGTCGAAAAATGAGAAAAACGACATACATACCTATGTTAAAAAACTGAGAAAAACGACATACATACCTATGTCGAAAAATGAGAAAAACGACATACATACCTCTGTCGAAAAAATGAAAAAAAATACATACATACCTATGTCGAAAAATGAGAAAAACGACATACATACCTATGTTGAAAAATGAAAAAAACGACATACATACCTATGTCGAAAAAAATGAAAATAAACGACATATATACCCATGACGTAAAATGAAAAAAACGACATACATACCTATGTTAAAAAAATGAGAAAAACGACATACATACCTATGTCGAAAAATGAGAAAAACGACATACATACCTGTCGAAAAATGAGAAAAACGACATACATACCTATGTTCAAAAAATGAGAAAAACGACATACATACCTATGTCGAAAAATGAGAAAAATGACATACATACCTATGTCGAAAAATGAGAAAAACGACATACATACCTATGTTAAAAAAAATGAAAAAAACGACATACATACCTATGTTAAAAAAATGAGAAAAACAATTTACATACCTATGTCGAAAAATGAGAAAAAACGACATACATACCTATGTCGTAAAATTAAAAAAACGACATACATACCTATGTCGTAAAAATGAAAAAAACGACATACATACCTATGTCGAAAAAATGAGAAAAACTACATACATACCTATGTTTAAAAAATGAGAAAAACGACATACATACCTATGTCGAAAAATGAAAAAAACGACATACATACCTATGTCGAAAAATGAGAAAAACGACATACATACCTATGTCGAGAAAATGAAAAAAACGACATACATACCTATGTCGAAAAATGAGGAAAACTACATACATACCTATGTTTAAAAAATGAGGAAAACGACATACATACCTATGTCGAAAAATGAAAAAAACGACATACATACCTATGTCGAAAAAAATGAAAAAAACGACATACGACATACTATGTTAAAAAAAATGAAAAAAACGACATACATACCTATGTTTAAAAAATGAGAAAAACGACATACATACCTATGTTGAAAAATGAAAAAAACGACATACATACCTATGTCGGAAAAAATGAAAATAAACGACATACATACCTATGTTGAAAAATAGGAAAAACGACATACATACCTATGTCGTAAAATGAAAAAAAAGACATACATACCCATGTCGAAAAAATGAAAAAAACGACATACATACCTATGTCGAAAAATGAGAAAAACGACATACATACCTCTGTCGAAAAAATGAAAAAAAATACATACATACCTATGTCGAAAAATGAGAAAAACGACATACATACCTATGTTAAAAAAAATGAAAAAAACGACATACATACCTATGTTGAAAAATGAAAAAAACTACATACATACCTATGTCGAAAAATGAGAAAAACTACATACATACCTATGTTTAAAAATGAGAAAAACGACATACATACCTATGTCGAAAAATGAAAAAAACGACATACATACCTATGTCGAAAAATGAGAAAAACTACATACATACCTATGTTTAAAAAATGAGAAAAACGACATACATACCTATGTTGAAAAATGAAAAAAACGACATACATACCTATGTCGAAAAAATGAAAAAAACGACATACATACCTATGTCGAAAAATGGGAAAAACGACATACATACCTATGTCGAAAAATGAGAAAAACGACATACATACCTATGTCGTAAAAATGAAAAAAACGACATACATACCTATGTCGAAAAAATGAAAAAAACGACATACATACCTATGTCGAAAAATGAAAAAAACGACATACATACCTATGTCGAAAAATGAGAAAAACGACATACATACCTATGTCAAAAAATGAGAAAAACGACATACATACCTATGTTAAAAAAAATGAAAAAAACGACATACATACCTATGTTAAAAAAATGAGAAAAACAATTTACATAACTATGTCGTAAAATTAAAAAAAAGACATACATACCTATGTCGAAAAATGAGAAAAACGACATACATACCTATATCGAAAAAATGAAAAAAAAGACATACATACCTATGTCGAAAAATGAAAAAAACGACATACATACATATGTCGTAAAATGAAAATAAACGACATATATACCCATGTCGTAAAATGAAAAAAACGACATACATACCTATGTTAAAAAAATGAGAAAAACGACATACATACCTATATCGAAAAAATGAGAAAAACGACATACATACCTATGTTTAAAAATGAAAAAAACGACATACATACCTATGTCGAAAAAAATGAAAATAAACGACATATATACCCATGTCGTAAAATGAAAAAAACGACATACATACCTATGTCGAAAAATGAGAAAAACGACATACATACCTATGTCGAAAAATGAGAAAAACGACATACATACCTATGTTCAAAAAATGAGAAAAACGACATACATACCTATGTCGAAAAATGAGAAAAATGACATACATACCTATGTCGAAAAATGAGAAAAACGACATACATACCTATGTTAAAAAAAATGAAAAAAACGACATACATACCTATGTTAAAAAAATGAGAAAAACAATTTACATACCTATGTCGAAAAATGAGAAAAAACGACTTACATACCTATGTCGTAAAATTAAAAAAACGACATACATACCTATGTCGTAAAAATGAAAAAAACGACATACATACCTATGTCGAAAAAATGAAAAAAGCGACATACATACCTATGTCGAAAAAATGAAAAAAACGACATACATACCTATGTCGAAAAATGAAAAAAACTACATACATACCTATGTCGAAAAATGAGAAAAACTACATACATACCTATGTTTAAAAATGAGAAAAACGACATACATACCTATGTCGAAAAATGAAAAAAACGACATACATACCTATGTCGAAAAATGAGAAAAACTACATACATACCTATGTTTAAAAAATGAGAAAAACGACATACATACCTATGTTGAAAAATGAAAAAAACGACATACATACCTATGTCGAAAAAATGAAAAAAACGACATACATACCTATGTCGAAAAATGGAAAAAAAGACATACATACCTATGTCGAAAAATGAGAAAAACGACATACATACCTATGTCGAAAAATGAGAAAAACGACATACATACCTATGTCGTAAAAATGAAAAAAACGACATACATACCTATGTCGAAAAAATGAAAAAAACGACATACATACCTATGTCGAAAAATGAAAAAAACGACATACATACCTATGTCGAAAAATGAGAAAAACGACATACATACCTATGTCAAAAAATGAGAAAAACGACATACATACCTATGTTAAAAAAAATGAAAAAAACGACATACATACCTATGTTAAAAAAATGAGAAAAACAATTTACATACCTATATCGAAAAAATGAAAAAAAAGACATACATACCTATGTCGAAAAATGAAAAAAACGACATACATACATATGTCGTAAAATGAAAATAAACGACATATATACCCATGTCGTAAAATGAAAAAAACGACATACATACCTATGTTAAAAAAATGAGAAAAACGACATACATACCTATATCGAAAAAATGAGAAAAACGACATACATACCTATGTTTAAAAATGAAAAAAACGACATACATACCTATGTCGAAAAAAATGAAAATAAACGACATATATACCCATGTCGTAAAATGAAAAAAACGACATACATACCTATGTCGAAAAATGAGAAAAACGACATACATACCTATGTCGAAAAATGAGAAAAACGACATACATACCTATGTTCAAAAAATGAGAAAAACGACATACATACCTATGTCGAAAAATGAGAAAAATGACATACATACCTATGTTTAAAAAATGAGGAAAACGACATACATACCTATGTCGAAAAATGAAAAAAACGACATACATACCTATGTCGAAAAAAATGAAAAAAACGACATACGACATACTATGTTAAAAAAAATGAAAAAAACGACATACATACCTATGTTTAAAAAATGAGAAAAACGACATACATACCTATGTTGAAAAATGAAAAAAACGACATACATACCTATGTCGGAAAAAATGAAAATAAACGACATACATACCTATGTCGAAAAATAGGAAAAACGACATACATACCTATGTCGTAAAATGAAAAAAAAGACATACATACCCATGTCGAAAAAATGAAAAAAACGACATACATACCTATGTCGAAAAATGAGAAAAACGACATACATACCTCTGTCGAAAAAATGAAAAAAAATACATACATACCTATGTCGAAAAATGAGAAAAACGACATACATACCTATGTTAAAAAAAATGAAAAAAACGACATACATACCTATGTTGAAAAATGAAAAAAACTACATACATACCTATGTCGAAAAATGAGAAAAACTACATACATACCTATGTTTAAAAATGAGAAAAACGACATACATACCTATGTCGAAAAATGAAAAAAACGACATACATACCTATGTCGAAAAATGAGAAAAACTACATACATACCTATGTTTAAAAAATGAGAAAAACGACATACATACCTATGTTGAAAAATGAAAAAAACGACATACATACCTATGTCGAAAAAATGAAAAAAACGACATACATACCTATGTCGAAAAATGGAAAAAAAGACATACATACCTATGTCGAAAAATGAGAAAAACGACATACATACCTATGTCGAAAAATGAGAAAAACGACATACATACCTATGTCGTAAAAATGAAAAAAACGACATACATACCTATGTCGAAAAAATGAAAAAAACGACATACATACCTATGTCGAAAAATGAAAAAAACGACATACATACCTATGTCGAAAAATGAGAAAAACGACATACATACCTATGTCAAAAAATGAGAAAAACGACATACATACCTATGTTAAAAAAAATGAAAAAAACGACATACATACCTATGTTAAAAAAATGAGAAAAACAATTTACATAACTATGTCGTAAAATTAAAAAAAAGACATACATACCTATGTCGAAAAATGAGAAAAACGACATACATACCTATATCGAAAAAATGAAAAAAAAGACATACATACCTATGTCGAAAAAATGAAAAAAACGACATACATACCTATGTCGAAAAAATGAAAAAAACGACATACATACCTATGTCGAAAAATGAAAAAAACTACATACATACCTATGTCGAAAAATGAGAAAAACTACATACATACCTATGTTTAAAAATGAGAAAAACGACATACATACCTATGTCGAAAAATGAAAAAAACGACATACATACCTATGTCGAAAAATGAGAAAAACTACATACATACCTATGTTTAAAAAATGAGAAAAACGACATACATACCTATGTTGAAAAATGAAAAAAACGACATACATACCTATGTCGAAAAAATGAAAAAAACGACATACATACCTATGTCGAAAAATGGAAAAAAAGACATACATACCTATGTCGAAAAATGAGAAAAACGACATACATACCTATGTCGAAAAATGAGAAAAACGACATACATACCTATGTCGTAAAAATGAAAAAAACGACATACATACCTATGTCGAAAAAATGAAAAAAACGACATACATACCTATGTCGAAAAATGAAAAAAACGACATACATACCTATGTCGAAAAAATGAAAAAAACGACATACATACCTATGTCGAAAAATGAAAAAAACGACATACATACCTATGTCGAAAAATGAGAAAAACGACATACATACCTATGTCAAAAAATGAGAAAAACGACATACATACCTATGTTAAAAAAAATGAAAAAAACGACATACATACCTATGTTAAAAAAATGAGAAAAACAATTTACATACCTATATCGAAAAAATGAAAAAAAAGACATACATACCTATGTCGAAAAATGAAAAAAACGACATACATACATATGTCGTAAAATGAAAATAAACGACATATATACCCATGTCGTAAAATGAAAAAAACGACATACATACCTATGTTAAAAAAATGAGAAAAACGACATACATACCTATATCGAAAAAATGAGAAAAACGACATACATACCTATGTTTAAAAATGAAAAAAACGACATACATACCTATGTCGAAAAAAATGAAAATAAACGACATATATACCCATGTCGTAAAATGAAAAAAACGACATACATACCTATGTCGAAAAATGAGAAAAACGACATACATACCTATGTCGAAAAATGAGAAAAACGACATACATACCTATGTTCAAAAAATGAGAAAAACGACATACATACCTATGTCGAAAAATGAGAAAAATGACATACATACCTATGTTTAAAAAATGAGGAAAACGACATACATACCTATGTCGAAAAATGAAAAAAACGACATACATACCTATGTCGAAAAAAATGAAAAAAACGACATACGACATACTATGTTAAAAAAAATGAAAAAAACGACATACATACCTATGTTTAAAAAATGAGAAAAACGACATACATACCTATGTTGAAAAATGAAAAAAACGACATACATACCTATGTCGGAAAAAATGAAAATAAACGACATACATACCTATGTCGAAAAATAGGAAAAACGACATACATACCTATGTCGTAAAATGAAAAAAACGACATACATACCTATGTCGAAAAATGAGAAAAACTACATACATACCTATGTTTAAAAAATGAGAAAAACGACATACATACCTATGTTGAAAAATGAAAAAAACGACATACATACCTATGTCGAAAAAATGAAAAAAACGACATACATACCTATGTCGAAAAATGGAAAAAAAGACATACATACCTATGTCAAAAAATGAGAAAAACGACATACATACCTATGTTAAAAAAAATGAAAAAAACGACATACATACCTATGTTAAAAAAATGAGAAAAACAATTTACATAACTATGTCGTAAAATTAAAAAAAAGACATACATACCTATGTCGAAAAATGAGAAAAACGACATACATACCTATATCGAAAAAATGAAAAAAAAGACATACATACCTATGTCGAAAAATGAAAAAAACGACATACATACATATGTCGTAAAATGAAAATAAACGACATATATACCCATGTCGTAAAATGAAAAAAACGACATACATACCTATGTTAAAAAAATGAGAAAAACGACATACATACCTATATCGAAAAAATGAGAAAAACGACATACATACCTATGTTTAAAAATGAAAAAAACGACATACATACCTATGTCGAAAAAAATGAAAATAAACGACATATATACCCATGTCGTAAAATGAAAAAAACGACATACATACCTATGTCGAAAAATGAGAAAAACGACATACATACCTATGTCGAAAAATGAGAAAAACGACATACATACCTATGTTCAAAAAATGAGAAAAACGACATACATACCTATGTCGAAAAATGAGAAAAATGACATACATACCTATGTCGAAAAATGAGAAAAACGACATACATACCTATGTTAAAAAAAATGAAAAAAACGACATACATACCTATGTTAAAAAAATGAGAAAAACAATTTACATACCTATGTCGAAAAATGAGAAAAAACGACTTACATACCTATGTCGTAAAATTAAAAAAACGACATACATACCTATGTCGTAAAAATGAAAAAAACGACATACATACCTATGTCGAAAAAATGAAAAAAACGACATACATACCTATGTCGAAAAAATGAAAAAAACGACATACATACCTATGTCGAAAAATGAAAAAAACTACATACATACCTATGTCGAAAAATGAGAAAAACTACATACATACCTATGTTTAAAAATGAGAAAAACGACATACATACCTATGTCGAAAAATGAAAAAAACGACATACATACCTATGTCGAAAAATGAGAAAAACTACATACATACCTATGTTTAAAAAATGAGAAAAACGACATACATACCTATGTTGAAAAATGAAAAAAACGACATACATACCTATGTCGAAAAAATGAAAAAAACGACATACATACCTATGTCGAAAAATGGAAAAAAAGACATACATACCTATGTCGAAAAATGAGAAAAACGACATACATACCTATGTCGAAAAATGAGAAAAACGACATACATACCTATGTCGTAAAAATGAAAAAAACGACATACATACCTATGTCGAAAAAATGAAAAAAACGACATACATACCTATGTCGAAAAATGAAAAAAACGACATACATACCTATGTCGAAAAATGAGAAAAACGACATACATACCTATGTCAAAAAATGAGAAAAACGACATACATACCTATGTTAAAAAAAATGAAAAAAACGACATACATACCTATGTTAAAAAAATGAGAAAAACAATTTACATACCTATATCGAAAAAATGAAAAAAAAGACATACATACCTATGTCGAAAAATGAAAAAAACGACATACATACATATGTCGTAAAATGAAAATAAACGACATATATACCCATGTCGTAAAATGAAAAAAACGACATACATACCTATGTTAAAAAAATGAGAAAAACGACATACATACCTATATCGAAAAAATGAGAAAAACGACATACATACCTATGTTTAAAAATGAAAAAAACGACATACATACCTATGTCGAAAAAAATGAAAATAAACGACATATATACCCATGTCGTAAAATGAAAAAAACGACATACATACCTATGTCGAAAAATGAGAAAAACGACATACATACCTATGTCGAAAAATGAGAAAAACGACATACATACCTATGTTCAAAAAATGAGAAAAACGACATACATACCTATGTCGAAAAATGAGAAAAATGACATACATACCTATGTCGAAAAATGAGAAAAACGACATACATACCTATGTTAAAAAAAATGAAAAAAACGACATACATACCTATGTTAAAAAAATGAGAAAAACAATTTACATACCTATGTCGAAAAATGAGAAAAAACGACTTACATACCTATGTCGTAAAATTAAAAAAACGACATACATACCTATGTCGTAAAAATGAAAAAAACGACATACATACCTATGTCGAAAAAATGAAAAAAACGACATACATACCTATGTCGAAAAAATGAAAAAAACGACATACATACCTATGTCGAAAAATGGAAAAAAAGACATACATACCTATGTCGAAAAATGAGAAAAACGACATACATACCTATGTCGAAAAATGAGAAAAACGACATACATACCTATGTCGTAAAAATGAAAAAAACGACATACATACCTATGTCAAAAAAATGAAAAAAACGACATACATACCTATGTCGAAAAAATGAAAAAAACGACATACATACCTATGTCGAAAAATGAGAAAAACGACATACATACCTATGTCGAAAAATGAGAAAAACGACATACATACCTATGTTAAAAAAAATGAAAAAAACGACATACATACCTATGTTAAAAAAATGAGAAAAACAATTTACATAACTATGTCGTAAAATTAAAAAAAAGACATACATACCTATGTCGAAAAATGAGAAAAACGACATACATACCTATATCGAAAAAATGAAAAAAAAGACATACATACCTATGTCGAAAAATGAAAAAAACGACATACATACATATGTCGTAAAATGAAAAAAAAGACATACATACCCATGTCGAAAAATGAAAAAAACGACATACATACATGTCGAAAAATTGGAAAAAAAATAATTCATGTTACGAAAACGAAAAAATAAAACATGCATTTTTCAAAATTTAGACGGGTATTGTTGAATTTTTTCATTTTATATGACATAGGTATGCAAATGTATATATTTCTCTCTTTATACATATATATCTTTATGCAAATGTATCTAAGTATATCTGTATATATATTTATATATGAATGTCTGTATGTATGTGTATGTATGTATCTATTAGTATGAATGTGTTCATGTATGTATACATCTATAGATTTTGTATGCATATACTTAAATGTATATATTTATATGTACGCATATGTATCTATAGATTTGTATGAATGTTTGTATGTATATATTCATATATGTATGCATGTGTATGTATATATTTGTGTTTATGTATGAATGCATCTATATATGTATGTGTTTATGTACGTATGTTTATATATGCATGTATGCAGTATGGATAAAAAAAATGCATGTATGTGTAATGTGACATAAAATAAAGAAATGTTTCATCAGATATTCATGTTAACAAGATCACGTTTTATTCACCTTTCAATAAACAATTAAAGAGTGCAAAAACACAGTTTGATATTTTCATAGTTTGCAATAAGCAGCTAATCTGTTCAAATAATCATTTTTTACAGATCACAGAAACACTCCTATGTTTTTTCAGCCTCCTCTAAAGTTTAAGAAAGAGGGTAAAACAGGTACAACATGAAATACGTCAACCTCACGTGATGTCTCTAAAGTTTGTCTATAAACTTCAGAGAACACCTGCAATCACGCTTCCTTCTCTTAAAGGGGCAGTCCGCTCTTTTCCTCTCCTCAGCAGGGCTCTGTGTAGAAGTCAGCCCAGAGAGATGCACTAACATCACGTAGCAGGAAAAAGTCCAGAGTAGCTGCAGGTTCCTTGAACTCAGCATTCATTGGGTTTCAGCAGTGCAGAAAGGTGGACCATCTCTGATCCCAACCAAAGACACGGGGAACACAGGGAACACAGACTTTAGATTTGAAACCCCCCTGAATTCCTCCACACTGCTTTTGTTTCTTGCAGCGTTTCAGAAGCTTCGGTGGTCCGGACGAGTCCTGCTGTCTCCTCCTGCAGATCAGCGAATCAAACACCAGGTGGTGCCATTTCCTCACTTTCAGCTGGAGCTGCTGCCCTGCTGCAGAGTGGAAGCTGAAACACACACACAAAGACCACCGTCAGATTAAAGTTGAAGTTCATAAATATTCTCTCTAATCCAAGTCATCAGTCATCGTTGACCTGCTTCACTTGCATGCTAAAACATCAGCAACTTTGTACATGCGTGTTATTGTTTCAATAAAAGCAACACGAGAAGGTGAACATGTGTGTGTACCTGTCAGGTCTCTTGTGCGTCTCTTTGCCTCGGCTCTCTCCTTGGAGTCAAAGTACCAGGTGGTGATGGCGTACCTGAGGCAGAAACATCAGCTGATTTATTACCTGTGGTCACTCTCGCTCACTTTTTACACCTCTCACATTTAAAGCTCATTTAGTCAGTTTGAGCCCGCTGAAATATCTGGGCCCCCGAGAGGTCCAGGGACTGGACCCTCCCAGGATCTTAATCTAAGTATGAACATTTGAACAGTCGTGTTAGCGCTAGCCGCCTGGCTAACAGCAGCTCCACCTGGGACTGGCTCGTGTGTGATCATTATTCTGTCATTCTCGGACAGATGTTGAAGTTCATCTTTATGTTTTGTGTCCTGCAGCTTTGTCTCCAAATTATCATGGAGGCCTCTGACTGAGAGCTGCTTTTATTCGTTTAAACGTGAAGCAACAGCAGGCGAGGAAAAGGGGCGGGGCCTTCAACTTTTATCAGAAGTTTGACAGTAATGTTTAAAAACGTTGCTTGACTGCTGTCTGCAGAGACAAAACAGAACTCGCACATAGGACATGCAGGCAGAAATGTATGTGTGGAGAGACGTGAACATTTTCAGATATGGTTTTACTCTTTAATATTTCCCTCACTTTTCTTCTGATCTGTTTCCACATTTATCTTTATTCCTGTTTGGATTTTTCAGAGCGATCTTAAGACTTTATTTATCTTAAAACAGCAGATTATATCCCTACGTTTACAAAGAAACACGTGCACTGCTTTAAGACGCTCCTTTTTCCAGAATGACTTTATTCTTCTCTCCAGCAGAGGGCGCCAACTCTCCCTGTATGCATGTCCCCATGCTTCTCTGACTTCTATTCTTCTATGACTGAACTTGAATATTCAAAGAGAACGCATCTTAATTTAAGGCGGTTAAAGACTTCTCTCACGGGTCAGGCTGCGTCAGGACAAAACAACGATCACAGACTCTGATCTGATTGGTCGGTTACCTGGTGGCGAAGGAGGGCTGCACCTCGTGTGGGTTCCTGCGGTCGGACCAGAAGAAGAGCAGCCTGTCGAACAGCGGCTCGATGTCGGCTACGTAAGACTTCCCCTCGGGGAAGATCCGGAGGATTCCTCCGTGCTCCTGATGGACGACACACACAGATCAGCTGGAGGACACTTGACAGGAAGTGACACGATGATGACGGATCACTTCTTTAACCACATCCTAAAGTGGCTTTAAATAAATAAACCTTCTTTCGCTCTCTCTCTCATCAGCTTGTACTTGTTTGCTATGGTTCTGTGTGGCAGCTCTCTAATGATTAGACTTCAGACTGCAGTTCCCATTTTAAACACTAGGGGGCAGAGTGACATGTTGCTAGTTTAATTCTCTGCAGTGAATTTCTAATGAACAGAGGTCCTTGAACGCACCTCAGGATTCCAGTTCTTGTTGAGGTAGTAGATGCAGGTGATGCAGCGTCCGTCCAAGTTGGGGTTGTCCACGTGTTTGACGTAACCGGCCCCG
>NC_136709.1:97500-112500 GCF_947650265.1 Symphodus melops
GGAAAGTTCTCATAGGTGCAAAGATACTACTTCCGGCTCTTGATTTCAAAATAAAAGCGCTGCAGCTTCACATCAGATGTCTTTAGAAGTGTAAGAAGAGAAAATAATCTTTTAGCTCAGGAGTTCACAAACTTCTCCATACAGCATTTATAACAGTTTACATTTCCTGAACAATAACATTTAAACATGTTAACATGTCCTTACGTTCATCAACAACCTCTTATTAGAACCCTCCTCTGACAAATGAATTATCATTGTTTTTTCTAACATCCCTGTTCAAGCTAAGCTAAGTGCATCTGATCTCCTGTCAATCAGCTGTGAGTGGAGGCTGCCATCATGACTCTGCAACGCAAGGCGCAGGTTGCCCCGTGGTTAGTGCACGTGCTCCATGGAAGCTCTGCAGCAGGCGGCCCGGGTTCAAGTCTGACCTTTCACTCTCTGCTGTTTGTTGTTTTTTTCCAGTGTAAACAAACAGTCAGAACACAGCAAATGTCATTGATTACAGCTGAAATAATTATGAATGCAAATGTTGTTTAGAGTCTTTTTAGTATCTATTTTGTAATGTTTTAACAAAAATTAACAAATTGATGTGAAAAGAAAACGAACACTCAGATATCGACACGCAATGATCGGTAACATACAAAGACACATCTCTAATGTTATCGTCACAGACTATAAAGTCAGCCTGTTTCTATCGTCTCGTCTTCGGGGAAATGAAGCAGCTGCCATCAGAGCACATCAACAGCATTCATGTCAAGCTTTTGTTTTGAAGGCGGACTGTGCCACTTCCGGTCCTGGTGTGTTTTCTTTGCAGTGACTGGGCTACGTGTGGGGAGAGAGCGACGTGCTGGATGAGATGTCCACTATGAAAGGAGAAGGGGGGGGGGGGTCAGTCCGCGCCTCCTCTCTGATCACTCTTTACACTGAACTCATTTTGATTTAATAAAACTTTATTTATAAACTCACTGAAACAATCTGCACTCACCACTTTAATAACACGCGCACAGACGGAAGTGATCCGACTTGTTATTTGTTTCCTTCGAAGTGTAAATAAAGTCAGATGAGCTTTGGAGTCACGCCGGGTTGCAACGTGCCCGCGCAATGGGCGTGCCCGCCGCCATTGACGACTCCACGAGCCGCATGTAGGCCTCGTGCTCCCTCCCTGCTGCCTGTGAGGAGGTAAACAGAGAACGTGACGCTGACCACGCGCAGCAAGCAGTCAGAGCAGCTGATCAGAAAACCAAAACAAAAGAATCCCAATGATACAAAGAAGGTTTCTGTGTATTTAATATCAGTATAAAAACATTTGATTTACTTTCTGATCAAGCCGGACTTTTAAATGCATGCAAAGTTTGTAAATCAAGCAGCAGCCTCAGCTGTTTAAAACATGAAGCTGATGCTTTAGTGTCACATCCTGCAGTACCTGGAGTGTCCACTAGAGGCTGGCTGCAGCAGCACAGGAAGTCACATACACACCCATTCAAAAAGCTTGTTTTTACAGCAGACATGAACATGTTTACAGCCTGCTTCAAAAAACCTGGTATAGTAATGACATATTTTTGCAGGCCAACCCTTCGAAAATTCGCCTCTGGGATTTTTGCATTGGATTTTGGATCATTGCAGAAAATAATCTCTGTGTCAAACACACGTTTCTGACGCGTTGCTGTTTTGTTCAGCAGGATAATCTTTACAGATGAACATCATTTATATGAAGTTTGAAGAGTTAATGCAGCCCAGAGAAGTAAAAAGCTAACGTTATGCTACAAGCTAACTACACCGCAGTCGGTTTATAATGACGTCATGACCGTTAGGCTTCATCGATCTAATCAGCGGATTTGACAAGCTAGCTAAACGTTAGCTTAATAAGTTGTTTATGAACCTAATATTTACAAGAGCACTGAAAAACATGACTAGAGGCTGTAAGGAGGATTAGGGAGAGAGTTCCCGGCGTGATGACGTTTAACGTCTCCATGACAACCACTGTAGTTTCAGTTAGCTACTCGTTAGCAAGTGGGGTCTTAGCTAACGTAGTTTATCTCGTCTAACAAAACATCAACATCTCTTCAGCTTGTGTTAACCACAGACCTTATTTCAGTCTAAACACAAACACATTCAAAATCCACATTTAGACTTTTAGAGGTTAGCACCACAGCGCTAAAATGCTAACTCACTTCCTGGTTTTAGGACTCAAAACTACACCAGTCTATTGGTGTGATTAGCTCATGTCTCCATCCACACACACTGTACGGGGGGGAATGTTTTGATGACTCATCAGTCTTGATTGGATGAAGGATCAGAGTTATTCACAATAAGGCGTGTAGCTGAGCTGATTGACAGGTGGGCGCCGTGTAACGGTTTGTCAGGAGGCTTAAAGCGCCCCCTGCAGGAACAGGCAGGGGACGACGCTCAGACTTCAAACGTTCATATTCAAGGTCTATGAAGGAAGTTAGTCCGGCTGAAATCGTACTAAATGTTTGATGTATGTCTCAGAATTTGCTGGTGGCCTAGAGGTTGGTTTGCAAGCCTCATGTACGGAGGGCGGCCTCATATTCCCTCCCGACACGTGGACCCTCCGTCACTGGTTTCTGACTCCATCCACCCTTCGTTTAATGACGGGTTTGTTAAAAAGCTCAAAAATGAATTTAAAAAATGTAAATATCTGTGAAGGCGATCCCGTCTGACGTTCTGAATCTTTGACCTCAATAAAAGATGAATCGTCGTGCTGACTGTAAACATTCTTCTGAGCGTGTCGTGTGTTTTCCGTCGCTGCTTATCTGACCCCGCCCTGGACCTGATGATAAAGTTCTCACTAAGTGAAGGGGGTCACAGTCATTACGGTGAAGCAGGCGTGTCACGTCGCGTCCCGTCACCACCTTCATCTGTGAGGAATGCGTACGTGACGCTGCAGCGCTCTGTCTACTTCCTGCTGCTGGAGGGGAACAAACCCCCCGACCAATCAGGATCTGAAGGACACAGTGAAAACACAAAGGAGAAGTTCACAGCGAGTCGGAGGTTTTCTGTTTGAAGATGCCGCCTCTTTAACGTGTCACGTGTACTTCATACAGCAGCAAATATGGACGCCTGAAGGCAACACGGGGTAAAAAAAAACCCCCAAATGATCTGGAAACCATTCTGTGGTTTTGTCGCTCACGAGGAGTTTGTGAGGAAATAATGCACGTGCACAAAGTTTCTCACGATCACTTAAAAAGCGTTTTGTGTGCATCACAAAACGGCGTCTCACAAGACGAGTTTAATGGTCTCCTGTCGTCTCTGTAAACAGAGATCAGACAGCTGTCCATCATCATCATCTAATCACACTCAAATTGTTTATATCCACAACAGGGGCGTGTCCAGAGGGGGTGGCGTGGGCCCCCCTTGAAACCTGATTGGCCACTACAGGTGCCACCCCGAAATCCAAATCTATGATTGGCTATTTCCCTGATCAGAGGCGGGACTTTAGAACAAATCACATGTTCTGACTGTTTTCATGGTGGAACTCGTAAAAAATGTCCTCGTGCTCTGGAACGTCAAAAAGGACAATCAATGTTTGTGTGTAAGTTTGACAGCTCGCAGTCATCGAAGTGCTTTCAAACTCTGACTTTGCGTTTCTCTGTTTTTGAGTCCACGAAGAAGCCGAGAAGACGAACGCTATTCCACGGTTTGCGAGAAAAGACATTTAAAGGTAGAGCCCTGATTCCAGTCGGCCGCGGCACAGCTGGAGAAACGTTGTGTTTGTGGGAGTGGCGTCGGGTCGTGTGCAGACGGTGATGGTGGCTGCAGATATCATGAGTCACACAGACGTGCCCACAAACAGCTCGCCACCCGTGCATCAGTCCGGTCCCAAGGTGGACCACCCCTGTTTGAAAAGTCCAGACACGTCCCTGATGGACAAACACAGGACAGCCGTCTGATAAGAGGTAACTTCCTGTTTTTAATGACCAAAGAATGCAGCCCGCACGCTCTCTCGTTGCCATGGTGATATTAAGACAGTCTGTGTTCTTGAAAAGATTTATTCCTCTCCTGAGCACCTGAAATGGATGTCCCGCTCTACCACTGAGCCACAGCCGAGTGTGTGTGTGTGTGTGTGTGTGGGGGGCCGTTCAAACTCCAGCCTGCAGCTTGATGTGCGTACGTGAGAAAGTCTTCATCGTCTCAGTTAACCAGTAACCAGAGCCGTGTTTCCTCTGTTTCGCTGCCAGAAAGAGTGTGTGTGTGTGTGTGTGTGTGTGTGTGTGCACGCGCTGTATTCTGAAGAATAACGCCTGAGGTTTGTTTGGATGTCAGTGTCACGTGTTGTTGAAGACTGGGAGTCGTAAAGAGCTCTAAACAAAGCTGCTGATTGATGACTTTATGATGGGGACAGTTCTGCAGAACAACCTGCGTCACTGTTTGTCCTGAAACATCCTGTAACATGCTGAGCGATCAATCTGTCACACTGACGTTCACAGCTACACTTTTATATTTTGATCAATTCAAGTTTGTGTGAAACTAAGATTCAGATTTATTTAAAAATGTTCTGAAGAGGTTTGTATCCACGCCTTTGTCTCCTCCCAGCTCCCCTACAGCAAGTCGACGACCTGTGAACGCCTCGTACAGTTCACACTGAACACCACAGCTTCTTTTATTTCTATCATTTTATGTATACGAGTAAAATATCCTTCATCCAAACTGACTCAAAACTAAATCATCACACAGACTGGAGCATTGTAGAGCATTTAAACTGTAAACATGTAAATATTATTCATTAATATCTTCAATTTGAATGTGTATTCTTATTTGTGTTATTTCTATTTTTTGCTTTGTTTAGGAGAGGGGATGAACTAAAGACATTTTAACTTTAAAACAATGAAAAAAGCTGCTAACATTGACAGACAAAGCGGAAACAGAACACAGGGCAGTTAACTGGCGACTTCCGGTCAAAAAGCACCTGTTGTTGTCATGGTTACAAAAACAGAAAACTTCAAAGGCTCCTCTGTTTTTTTTTTTAATAACATGTCGAATTAAAATAAAACTAAGAGGCGTGGAGGAGAGTCGCCAGATAACACGGTCACTTATTTCACTGTAACACCGTGATGATGTTTGATCTCATGTGTTCATGTTTAGGAAGATTTAAAAACCATTATGTTAAACAAATGTGTTATTAAGCCGTGCTGTCTGCCCTTTAAGGCATTTACACCAAAAATAAAACAGAAAATCTGAATTATAGACGTAAAATACGAACCCGTGGAGACCGGAAGTACTGCTCAGCGGTGTTTCAGCAGAATCCGCGTCGATTCGCTCTTTTTGCAGCCATAAAAATAATTAATCTCCCAGTAATGTAGTCCAGAGATATTAAATCTAAAAAAAAACAACAGGAGTTAAATCAAATATGGCGTATTAGAACTAAACAAGCTGCTGAACTAACTCAAGGTTTAAAATCATTGCTTCCAACTTAGACCTCAGATATTTGTGTTTTAAGTTCTATTGTTCTATTTGTTCATGGTTCTTGTTTTTGTTTGTTTGTTTGTGTATTAAGTCTTATCAAGTCAAGCTCAGTCTGTAAATTTTGATGTAAACTGTGATTTTTGTAATAGTCAGATTTTGATTATAAATAAAGTGTGAAAAAAAAAAAAATCAAATATGGCGCGAGGACCCTTCCTCGCGCTCCAGCTGGAGTTGTGTTCAGCGGCGGTTTGCTCGGTGCTGCCCCCTGCTGGTTACTCTATACGAGGAGAATAATGCTTCCTTTAAATGTCGAATAACATCTAGTGACTCGTGCTGGAATTAAAAAACTGAAAGAAAGAACAAAACTACTACGGGAACAAGGTGATGTTTTTAATTTGTATTTTATTCTTTAAATAACAAGAAGTTAAAAGGTTATGCTAAAAATGTTAGCATCATGTCTTTAAACAGTGAAACTAATGCTTTTGACTAAAAATATCCAGATATATGCCAATAATCTTTGTTAACCACACATACTGAATATATTAACTGACGAGGTCTGGGTGTCGTGATCCATCTGTCCCTGCAGAGGGCGACAGGCTGAGAGCTGAGGCGGGTTTTAAGCCACCTGTCAATCAGGTCAGCTACACGCCTTATTGTGAATAACTCTGATCCTTCATCCAATCAAAACTGCTGAGTCATCAAAACATTCCCCCCCGTACAGTGTGTGTGGATGGAGACATGAGCTAATCACACCTATTTGGTTTTTTGAAGCAGGCTGTAAACATGTTCATGTCTGCTGTAAAAACAGGCTGTTTGAATGGGTGTGTATGTGACTTCCTGTGCTGCTGCAGCCAGCCTCTAGTGGACACTCCAGGAACTGCAGGATTTTAACACTCGTTTGTTACCTAAGTGTTCTGTTCCCGGCTGATTGGTTAAAAGATGACAAAAAAACAAACAAAACACCTTTAAGTGAGTGAAAACAATCGGCGTCATGTCAGTGAAACATCCCTTTAATGATTCCAGTTTGGTCAGAGAGGTATTCAGCAGCAGAAGCAAACATTTCATCCTTCATGCCAACTACAAAACTTTACAAAATGTTCACAAGATTATGTACAAAAGGAGAGATACAGTGCTGCAAGGAATGAGAATCACACTTCTCTACGTGGAGGAATATAAAATAAGATTCTGATATAATCTGGAAACTTTAATTATTTCTGTGCAAAGAGGAGACCTTTAGTGTCCCCTGCTGTGCAGCTCTAAACATCAGTGGAGACTTCGAAGTTTCATTTGAAGGTTTTTTAACCATCATAAACCTGCATCCCAGAGTAACAGCTCAGCGTTATACACGGGGGGATATTTCAGTTTGAAAACAGGACAGGACCGTCCTTCTTTAAAGTCTGATGTTCTCTCAATCACAGGCGATACATCGTGAATTACATTTTCACTGTGATGTAAACAAAGATGTCGAGAGGACACTCCAGACAAGACGCCCACTTCAGGAGAGCTGCAGCTTCTTTGTCTTATTCAATGTGCTGAAAGATGTTGATCTGCATATTTATCATTCAGTTATTACTTTAAACCATGTCAGACTGGACAGCTGACATTTATTAACCTTCAGTAATTTGAGGAAATGACTTATTTCTGAGCGTCTGTGATGTTGGACGAGGTGCGAGTGTTTCAGTGTCTCGTTCATGAAGTCAAACTGCCAAACACGGAGAGACTCAGAGTGATCCAGCACACGCCGGGAACGTTCAGATCCCCGAGAAGTTTTACTCATATCGTGGATCTGTGAGCCGGATTACTCGGATCCTGAACGTTGGCCGACGTTTACATTGCGTGATATCTGTATGTTCAAAATAATAATAAAAGAACAACACTGAAGACTTGGTCTAATCTTATTCGGCTCATACCTGAATAAATCTCTAAGACAACAATGGTTTCATATCTCCACGGAATAAAGACAACAAGCAGACATCGGAATAATTTACACTTTTTCAAAAATAGCATGGTGTGCTCGATTGATGGAGATAAAAATAAAACATGTGGGAAACAATCAAGCACACGCTCTTTTAAGGCTTCACCTCCAGAAGGAAACATCCTTCACAAACATTTCAGTGACAGACAAACAGTCCCAGGGAGAACATCGTCCTGCACGCCGCTCGCAGCTTTCACCTTTGGTATGAAATCATCTTTGGACGAGAGGAGGAGGAGGAGTCCCCACCTGGAGCCCCGGAGACAGCAGACGGACAGGCGGGTGGACGGACCAGAAGCCAGAGACGGACGACACCTGTGGACAGACAAGCTGTGTCGCGATGTCACTGGACGACCTCGAAGTAGTGCAGGATGGCCATGATGTGCTGCGGCATGAAGACGTAGCCGGTGTAGATCGCCATGCCGGCCACGGAGACGAGCAGGGAGTCTGAGGAGGAGAAGCTAAGGACAAACTTCTGAGACAGAAACACGTGGCAGGAAGTTTGAGCACCATGATCGATGTGTGCGGCTCGAGGACATTCTTATAAGTAACGCCTCGTGTTCATGTAAGGTTTTATCCGGGCAGAAAAGCGCTGCACGTCCCTCTTGTCTCCATGACAACAGTCTGTACATACATGATCGTTTATGTCCCAATCAGACACGAAGCAAGGACGATGTGGGTGCAAGACACGATCCATAGGAGGAGGAAACACGGGAGAATATCTGAAACGTTTAAAGATTTTCATCTTGACCGCACAAAGCAGACATTCATTTACGTTCTTTAGGCAGCAGAGCCTCTTTACCGTGTCGAAAGTAAACCGAAGATTTGTCACCTGATTGAGGTCTTCTAGTTGAGTGTAAATCAGGTTTACCTCTCGTCAACAGACATCAGATCCTGAAGGAACCTGCACTCTGATAACGAGCTGAGCGACCTCTGACTTATTCACACCTGAGCCTGCAGGAAGGAGCGCGTGACAGCAGCTGTACGGATTCATGTGATCTGCAGAGGAACAGAACTAAGTACACACCGATCCTCGTGCATGCATCACCTGGAGCTGATGACCTGTAAGAGTGAGACTCACACCTGTACACCCTGAAGCCTCGACACCGCCTCGACCTCTAAACTTCCCTCTCCGGTATAAACACGATTACTCCAAAGCAAAGTTTGATCGTTTCCCTAAACAACAGGGTTATTCCTTTAATTCGGCGCATTTATCAGTGTAATAAAATTATCCAGGTTGATTAAAACCAGAAGTCTGAACTTCCTTCGAGTTGACGGCTGGCGGACACTTTAGATTCACAACAGACAAGTTATAAGCCAAATTTGATATAAAGACATTTACAATGTAAAAAAATTAACTGATGTTTTAAACACATTTGGCAAACTTTTTTAAACGTGAATCTATAAAAGTTGTGTACATTTCAGCGGGAGTTTGGTTAGCGGCGTTCTGGCTAAAGTTAGCATGTTAGCTCGGCCTGTCCGGAAGTTGTTTCACACGGATGAAGGATACTGAACACCGTCCTCTCCCAGGGCTCCAGCATGTAGAGCGCCGTCACCAGTAGGTACTGGTAATAAAACCACGACAGCTGCTTCCAGCAGTCTCCCAGCGCCATTATCACAACTTCACGGACCACCAGCTGCTCGAGTCCCGGCCGCCTGTGTTACTTACGTCCTACGCGATGACGTAAGACGTTTGCCATGAGCTGCTCGTTTTCAGCCAATCGCGACGTCACGTTCGAGCATTTGGACTGTGACGCGCACAAGGGAGTTCCTACATCCGGTTTCAAAATAAAGCGCACCATAAGCGCTTGTGTTCCAATGAACGCAGCCAAGAGGACATAAAAATAAAATAAAAAATAAATAAAAATCCACCTCTCGAATGTTCTTCAACATTTATCTGGGTAACCTGAGAGTCTACAGACAAAATCAAATAAACCATCCAGTGCTTTGTTTGTGGTCTGCAGAAGTCTTATAACAGATAAAAATGCTGTTTCAAATGTTCTCTCCTTGTGATGTCACAGTGGTGGGACACACACCAAACAGAGCGGTACGGTCTTGTTTGCACACACTCCTGTGAGTTTAGATTTAGATCAAGTTCATTCAGCCCAACATGACAGGCTGCTAGCAGACACGCACCAAGCATTACAGAATATGACAACCCAGACAGGAAGTCTACAAGTAAAGATACAGAGCATCCAGACCATTTCAAAATAAAACAACATACAGGCGTCTGGTCGTGTTTTTCATCACTTTATCAACATGACACTGAATGAACAACAGATCCTCCTCAGAGAGACGAGGCCACATGCACTGTGATCTTGTACTCTCTCCTGTGATGTGTAAACAGCTGATCACGGGTTGTGGCGCCGATGTTCCACAAACGGATCCATCGTGAATGGGCGCACGCCATCCAACGACGCAAAAACTGGGGCACTGACATTCCGCCACGATCACAGAGTGTAAACTTCCTGTCTGAACCTTCACTCTACCAGAAGGGCTTTACTTTATTTCAAAATAAAATGACTCTCAGGTTAAGGCAGTAAAAGCTTCCAATATAAAAGACACAAAACCTGTAAATGCAACATTATGAAATGTTCAAACGTGCGATTTAGAATTTAATGAATGGCAAATAAAAAAAATAAAAAAATTGACGACCAACTGATTCTCTCATGTGGACGTGCGTCTGCTCAGCTGTGACGCTCTCGACTCTGTGCTGAGGTCCGGCGCCCCCTGTAGGTCTACCTACTGTATGTGACTGTGTTTTTTAATCACCGTTTTCTCGATTCTATTTAATGTCAAACAGTTTCCTCTGTTCATTGTGTTGAATAATCAACCTTTCCTGACATGTTAACGTACTGATTTAAAGTTAGAGATTAGTGTCAACGAGTGTAAAATTTTATTCATGTTCTGATGTTCAAAGTCCAGCAACACGAGGAGCTGCAACATTTTCCCTGCAGAAGACGTTTCCTCCTCTCCAGGAACGTCTCGTGACCATGTGTCCACTTTCAGAGTTTATGATCCGATTCTGGCCGACGGAGAAACCGCAGCTGGACTCTTCCCTCTCAGCCCGGAAGAATCCGAGCGCTGCTGCGAGGTGAAAAAAATCCCGGAAACCCTCTGGACATAAAACGATGCGTGCTGGTGAGTCAGCAGTGGCTGGAGAGGATGTTAAAGAAGTGATAGACCTCGTCTTTATCGAACACGGCGACCTCCGTGGAGCACTCGGAGCACTGAACCGGATTGTAAACCTCGTCGACGTCCAATCCCTCCGGCGTCGGCTCCGGTCTCCCGTCCACTGTCGTCTCCGTTTGCTGTCCCCGCCTCCTCTTCCTGTTCCTCTGCTTCTTCTCCGGCTGGGTTTTAAAGCGCAACGCCTCGTCTCTCTTCACCTTGCAGTTCATGACGAACATGGCTCGGTACTGAGTGCGGTACTTGTCGTGCCTGAGTGAACAAAAACCAACACGCAGGTGGATCTAGTGAATCTAGAAATCTGACTCTGTGACTCGTTCATCCGTTAACTTTGAGATCAGTGAATTCTTGAATTATTAACGTCTCAGAACTTTAAATAAAACAGAACCTGGACATGCAGCCTCCCTCCTCACTACACACTTCTGGCATGTGCAATATTTTACGTTTCAGACTAAAATATTTATTTTGTATTTCTGCAATATCTATCCATAGTTTATTATGCTGCTACCTGTAATACCACACACAGCCCATCCAAACTTAATTAGAGTTACCTTATAATACCATTCTTCTGTTGTTTTCCTTTTTAGTTACGTGCACTTTAAGGTGAAGCCAAATAATTTCTTTGTACGCTCGTTTAATGACAGTAAAGAAACAAAACAAACAGCCCATCAGGTGTTTTGTTAAAAAGAAAGAGAGAACTGTCAATGGTTCATTCAAACTATACGACACATGAGCATGATCAAACCCCGACACCTTTTGAATTCTCACCTCTGACAGTCCAGGCAGAGCGTGGTCATGCAGGCGGGACAGTTGAGAATGGCGTCGCTGCGGGGTAAAGCCTGAGCCCGTTGTTGAGACCCGGCGGCCGGTCGTTTCCTGTTGTACCTGCAGACGAAGACAAACCGCAACAGTTTGAGTTCATCTGAGTTTCAGTGTTGTTGTCACAGCGATGGTGAAGTGGAACAATGTTTTAGTTGCGTGCAATTTTTTTCATTTCCTTATTATCAACAGTTAATTGATAAAATAATCGTATTCGTCGTCTGAACCCGGCTCGAAGTTCAAAAGATGAGAGGAGGCAGAAACTCAGGAAACACGCGTCTCACCTTCTCCTCCTGGCGTCCACCCAGGCCTGGTCCCTGTCGTCCTCGTCAGGGTCATACAGCAGCTCGTCATTGGTCTGTACGGTCCGCTGTCGCCGCCTCCGGCCCGTCGAGCTGCCTGAACAGAAACAGAGAGAAGATGAAATAAAACTGATTGGGTTATTTTACTAACTGTGATAAAGAAACTCGTCCGTGGACACTGAAGGTGCTTACTTGCTGCGTCCTCTTCCTCTGAGTCGAAGTACACCTCATCGTACATCTGAGGGTTAGAGACTCCAGGACCACCGCTGCTGCCGCCACCGCCACCGCCTCCCTGGCTTCCTGAGTTTTCAGCTGAAGGATAAAAAGAAATCTGAATTAATCGCAGAGTGAGTTAACAAAATAACAGGAGGATTCATCTTCACTTCAGTCTTGTAGATTTAGATGCCGACCACTTGTTCCTTTTCCATTTAGTACTTCCAGGTGTGTTTTACCTGCTGTTGTTGGACCCCAGGTTCCCTCAATGGTCTTGATGGTGGAGTTAAGCTCCGCCTCCATCTCCTTCTCGAACTCATCCCCGCTGGACGACTCGCTCTCCCCGGTCAGATACTCTCTGATCAGCTTCTTCTTCTGCTCCGGAGTGCCGTTGAGCAGCACGTCGAGCTCGTCCTCCGAACTTGGAGGGGACACACAAGTTCACACTTAAACCGAACCAACAGAATTAACAAAAACCATTTACACTTCTGTTTCTCTGTATATAAATGTTTAATTAACACATGAAAAAAAAACTAACAGTTAAAAATCTCTCAAAACAAGTAGACTAAACTAAACGAATTTTACAAGAACAATTTACATTTCTGATAGAATTTTCACGTTACCTAAATGTTTTATTTTGAAATGGTTTATTTTTATTTAACCGCGATATCATTTTTTTTTACACATAAAACAACATCAGCAGTTAAATAATCTCCAGCAGGCCCAAACCCATTTAAATTAATAAATCATTTAAATGACTTAGATATTAACTTTAACGCGCTTCTCACTTTGTTTACATGTTAGCATGCTTGTTAGCGCGTTAGCCTCGTGCTGCTAAAAGCGTCACTTCCGTTGACGTTAACGGTTTCCCGGCTTCGTACCTGCTCTCCGCTCGGTCCTCGTCGCTCGGCTCCTCGATCTCATACGAGTCAAACTCCTGGGGTTTGTTCATTTTAAGGATAAATTACACATCAAAGATGAGATGCAACCTACGACTTCCTCCACAGGCGCTGCTGCTTCTTCTTCATGTGTAATTGGAGCGGAAACCGGAAATTACTAAAAGGAAACGTGGAGCGCCACCTAGCGTTTGGAGCCTAAATCAAACTACCAAATACTTATAATTATTCTAAAAAGAGTTAACATGTTTCATAATAGTGCCAACAATTATTATAGATAAAAAATACTCAAATAATATGAACGCGTATTAAACAACATTTTGATTAAATTCATACATTAATTTCAGATTTCAAAGTGCAGATATTGTTTATTCCCAGTATTATTTAATGGATTTTTTCTTCATTTATTTAATCAATGTAAACTTGTTCAAAGCTGTTCTTTTTAAACTTTTTTGCCATTAATGTTGTTTATATCTCCCGTTTTCTTGTTTTTGTTTTTTGAGCTGCTGTAACATTCTTATTCGTTTCCTTAAAAAAACAACAACAAACAGGCTATCAGGAAGCTGAAGCCCCTCCCTCTCCTCCTCTGGCCCTCTCAGCTCATCCTGGAACTGTCCTCTCTCTCTCTCTTACATTTTGCTTTAAATGAAAAAAACATTTCAAAATTCAAAATAATTAAAAAAAAACATATTTAATAAATTAAATCTATGAGGCAACTTGGGAAAACAACTGGCTGACAGATAAGAAAGTTGATCTTATCATATATATACTGCAAACTGCTGCTGTTACCACAAACGGCCAGTAGATGGCAGCAACAGACCGGTGATCACGGAGGCCCGATCCTCAGAGGTCAGAGCAGCTGAAGCCTCAATTCAAGGCCTCATAAATAAAACAACAGACAGAAGACAAGAAAAATGAGAATTAATATGTGGAGTGAATATTTATCGAAACATCCCCCCCGTACAGTGTGTGTGGATGGAGACATGAGCTAATCACACCTATTTGGTTTTTTGAAGCAGGCTGTAAACATGTTCATGTCTGCTGTAAAAACAGGCTGTTTGAATGGGTGTGTATGTGACTTCCTGTGCTGCTGCAGCCAGCCTCTAGTGGACACTCCAGGTACTGCAGCCAGCCTCTAGTGGACACTCCAGCATCGGTTTCAGGTCGCCACTTGCACAGAACCGAGCTCCTCTGAAGGCTAACTAACATCATAATGCTTCTATGAACCAAATAATAATAATGCATGAAATCAAAGTGTCATCAGGTAGTTCATGCGGAGACATGCGGGGCGTTTCTGTGGTGGGTTTGGAACTCTTGTGCATAATTATCGTGTTCACATTTAGTGTCAGATCAGCGACTCTCAGCGACGGTCTGAGCTGAACTCCTGACAGCCTCACATCTCCACATTTGATCAGCTTCTGTGGTCGACTTTAAGGTAGGTTCCACATCTTTCACACCTTTCCTCCTCTACGTCAGACTTCAAGTCTTTATCTTTATCGCCACTATTTCTCATCTCCACGTTTTCATTTTTTTTTTTGTTTTTTGAGGCTGCACATCTGAAGCATGTCCGACTGAGTGATCGGTCAGTCTTCACCCTGACAGAGGAGATCTCCTCCTGGGATTAATAAAGTGTCTCTGATGTGGCGTTTCTGACAGTTTGAGACGAAACCTTTCAGCTGCAGCGCCGGCGTTTATACAGAGTGCTCGCCAGGCTGATAAAAAGGAAGCGGTGAGTAGGTTTATATTTTATATGTACAAAAAGTAGAAGGTTCTAGTGCTGAGTTTAGTCTCTGATGAAGACTGTAAAGACACGTTACAGGACAAACACATTCAGTTAACCCTGAAGGTGCCTCGACGACCAACTTTGGCTCCTGCATGAACACTCGAGTTATTCCGGAGGAGAGACCCTCCGAAGGCCTCCGTCTCCTCTGTCCACGCTTTGTGTTTGAGAACTCCTCCTCCTCCTCCTCTCTCTGTACACACACACACACACACACACACACACACACACACACACATCCGACCCCGCCGCCTTCGATAAACAGCTTCACGTAATCATCCCTCCGCGGCGAAAGTCTGCTGCTGCTTTATCTTGCAGGAAATTGCCGTGTATCTCAGAGAATCTATTGAAAGCTGCAAACAAAGAGGAGAAACAGCAACTGTGGCTGCAGCCTGGATTCCTGCG
>NC_136709.1:125000-165993 GCF_947650265.1 Symphodus melops
GCCAATGAGAGCGCAGCAGGGGAGTTTGGGAGTGGATGCAGCTCAGTGATTGGACGTAGCAGCAAAGAAGAGAAAATATAATCAGAGCGAGGAGAAGCAGCCGCGGCAGCTTTGACCTAACATCCTGGGTTTCCACGGCAACGATAAACATGTCCAAAGTCTCCACATTAGAACAACGTGTTGTTTTTGTCTCGTTTCCACATTAAAATTTAAAAAACTCCCGTCTCTGTGGGTCTCCGAGGGGTCACGGGGTCGTGTCAGAGGGCGCCTCGAAGCAGGAAATCTCCCATGAATTAAACATGGCGTGCACACGATGTAAACACGGCGAGTCGGAGCGCACATGGACGTATTAAAAACAACAGAGAGAAATGAAGCGTCAATATTAATGAACGCTGATGAATATTTCACCTCGTCTCGTTTCTCTGCAAGAACTTCACTTTACAAAATGCTCATTAAAAGAAGCCGGTGACGGTGGATCCATCCGCCGCAGAAAGTAGTCCCTTTGATTTATCGCTATTTCAACCTTTTTTGCAGCTTTTTTTTAAGATACTAAACCTTTTTTTTTTAAAGTATTTGTATTTGTGGGGTGTTTATGAAGATGTGTGCTTTCTGAAACAACCAATCAGCTTTGAGGTGACAAACAGGAAGTAAAGTGGTATTAAGAGGGAGAGCCTGACATGTGGGTGACCTCCTCCTTCTTAATGTTCAGTCTCCTCCCTCACCTCCTCACCCCTGCTTCCTTTTCCTCCCTCCTTCTCTCCTCCTTTCTTTCCTTGCTGCCCTTCTTCTCTTTTCTCTCCCCCATTTCCCTTCCTAATTCCTTCCTTTCCTTTCCTCTTATCTCACCCCCTCCCTCCCTCCTCCATCCCTCCCTCCCTCCCTCCTCCCTCCTCCCTCCTCCCCTCCTCCCTCCTCCCTCCTCCCCCTCCGGCTGTTTTTTTTTTCTTTCGCTCAGAGTTTGCGTGCCGTTTTAGAGTGTTTTCATCGATGTCGAGACCTTGCTATCAAACATGACTGCCTCTGCTCTAATTCATCCCCAGGACACCGCACACACACACACACACACACACACACACACACACACACACACACGCGCACACACACACACACACGCACACACACACACACACGCACACACACACACACACGCACACACACACACACACGCACACACACACACACACACACACACACACACACACACACACACACACACGCGCACACACACACACACACACACACACACACACACACACACACTCGGGGCTTCTCACTCTCACACACTTGAATGAACATCCATATACACACACACACACACACACACTCTCTCACATTCCTTCTTTACACACACAAACACACTCACACACGCGTGTTACCAGACTTGTGAGGACATTGAACAGGCCGGTGTAACGCTGACTCTCAATCAGCTTTCTTTAAACGTTTCACGATGTCGGGATTTATTTTATTCACGTTCTCGTGCGTTTAGTCGCATCAAGCCGAGAACCAAAATCAAAATGTTTTAACTTCACAGGAAAAAGAAACCTGAGGTGAAACAGATCAGATGTTTCACTTTAAACAAAGACTAAAACTATTTATTCTAGTTTTAAATGCACACACTCTTTTTTATAATCAGGATGTTCGTCCTGATGTCACACGGACGTTCAAACTTCAGAATGTCGGCGTCACGCTGAGACACTTATCAGATAATAAAGAAATAAAATGAGGATTTTAAAGGTAATAAACACGAATAATAGAAATGATAAAGAGGAAAGGTCAAATTATAAATAACATTCTTTTATTTTGAAGGGCATCTTCCCCTTCCTGTTTTATTTTACAGTCTGTGGAGCTCAGAAGAATAGAAATATAAAGAACACACACACATAACCATGAAGACATTTTACATACACACAAACACTCTTTTACTCCCACACACACACACACACACACACACACACACACACACACACACAGGCCGTGTGTTTAGCCCTCAGTGTCACAGGCTGTGAATTTAATATTGATTCCATAAAGTAGTTTCAGTGTAACATGTCGCAGCGCGTTAACGTCAGCGCAGCCAGCCGGGCGGAGAGGAGAGCAGCTAGCACGCAACGCTGCGGGAGGGGAGGAGGATGGAGCAGTGAGGGGGAGGAGCCAGGCAAGGGGGAGGAGCCAAGTGAGAGGAGGGGGGAGAGGGTGGAGGAATGCAAGAGGGCAGGAAAGGAGAGAGGAAGGAGAGGAAAAAAGACAGAGGAGGTGAGAAAAGGAAGGAAGGAAGGAAGGAAAGGATGAGGAGGTGAGAAAAGGAGAGAGGAGGAGGAGTTTAGGATTACGGTGGAAGGAGAGATGAAGGAGTAAAGGAGGAGGTGGAGGAATTTAAAAGGAAAAGGGTGACAAGAAGTGAGGGAAGAAAGGAGAGAAATGAACGGGAGAAAGAGGTGAAATTAGGAGGAGAGGAAAGGAGAGAGACGAGGAGCAGAGAGGGAGGATGTAAAAAAAGGAGAACGGAAAGATGAAAGCAAAGTGAGAGAGAGGAGGTGGAGGAGAGGAGGAAGGAGCAGGGAGAGGGAGGAAGGAGCAGGGAGAGAGAGGAGGTGGAGGAGAGGAGGAAGGAGCAGGGAGAGGGAGGAAGGTGGAGGAGAGGAGGAAGGAGCAGGAAGAGGGAGGAAGGAGCAGGGAGAGGGAGGAAGGAGCAGGAAGAGGGAGGAAGGAGCAGGGAGAGGGAGGAAGGAGCAGGGAGAGAGAGGAGGTGGAGGAGAGGAGGAAGGAGCAGGGAGAGGGAGGAAGGTGGAGGAGAGGAGGAAGGAGCAGGAAGAGGGAGGAAGGAGCAGGGAGAGGGAGGAAGGAGCAGGAAGAGGGAGGAAGGAGCAGGGAGAGGGAGGAAGGTGGAGGAGAGGAGGAAGGAGCAGGGAGAGGGAGGAAGGAGCAGGGAGAGGGAGGAAGGTGGAGGAGAGGAGGAAGGAGCAGGGAGAGGGAGGAAGGTGGAGGAGAGGAGGAAGGAGCAGGGAGAGGGAGGAAGGTGGAGGAGAGGAGGAAGGAGCAGGGAGAGGGAAGAAGGTGGAGGAGAGGAGGAAGGAGCAGGGAGAGGGAGGAAGGTGGAGGAGAGGAGGAAGGAGCAGGGAGAGGGAGGAAGGTGGAGGAGAGGAGGAAGGAGCAGGAAGAGGGAAGAAGGTGGAGGAGAGGAGGAAGGAGCAGGGAGAGGGAGGAAGGTGGAGGAGAGGAGGAAGGAGCAGGGAGAGGGAGGAAGGTGGAGGAGAGGAGGAAGGAGCAGGGAGAGGGAGGAAGGAGCAGGGAGAGGAGGAAGGAGCAGGGAGAGGGAGGAAGGAGCAGGGAGAGGGAGGAAGGAGCAGGGAGAGGAGGAAGGAGCAGGGAGAGGGAGGAAGGAGCAGGGAGAGGAGGAAGGAGCAGGGAGAGGGAGGAAGGAGCAGGGAGAGGAGGAAGGAGCAGGGAGAGGGAGGAAGGTGGAGGAGAGGAGGAAGGAGCAGGGAGAGGGAGGAAGGAGCAGGGAGAGGAGGAAGGAGCAGGGAGAGGAGGAAGGAGCAGGGAGAGGGAGGAAGGAGCAGGGAGAGGAGGAAGGAGCAGGGAGAGGAGGAAGGAGCAGGGAGAGGAGGAAGGAGCAGGGAGAGGGAGGAAGGAGCAGGGAAAGGAGGAAAGAAGAGATACGGTGAAGGGAGGATTGAAGAGGGAAAAATATGTGAAGGACGAAAGGAAGGAAGTAAGTGTGGAAGGGAAGGATGCTAAACATGTAAGGGGGAAAAGGAGGAGAGGATGAATGAAAGGTGAAGGGGGTAATCAAGGGAGACAAGTGAAGTACGGGTGAGAGGAAGGAGGAGGGAAGAGAAGATGAGGAAGGGAGGAAAGGAAGGTAACGATGTAAGAGAGAAAAGGGGGGAAGATAGGAAGGAAAGAGGAAGAAGAGTCGGAGGTGGAGAAGGATGAAAAGGTGAACAGAAGGAAGGAACTCGAGGCGAAGTGAGGAGGAGGAGGAGGAAGGAAGAGAAGGAGGCTAACCAAGGATATTAAGGAAAGGAGACAAGGCTAGGTTAGATGATAGGGAGGATGTTGGAGGTAAAAGAAATGAAGGCGAAGACAAGAAAGCATGGGAGACAGACGAGGGAGGAGGAAAGAGGAGATAGGAGGCAAAGGAGGAGAGAAGGGAGGAGGAGGAGGAGTGATGCTGATATACAAACACACAGACACGTTTACAGACTGAGTTAGAGCCTGGGGGATTAAAGAGTGTGCAGTTAGTACACACACACACACACACACACACACACACACACACACACACACACACACACAGTGTCTGACCCGACATGAACAGTGTAACCGGGTCAGAGTGTCACAGCAGGTTCAAGTGCTGAGAGAAAAAACAACACAGACATGAGATTAACACAACTTCACATGATCCCGAGTGTGTGTGTGTGTGTGTGTGTGTGTGTGTGTGTGTGTGTGTGTGTGTGTGTGTCAGTCTCATGGTGTCGGCCCACCCATTGTGTGTGTAATCACTGGTCTGTTTTCGGGCGTGAAATTCTGAACATTTCTGCCTTCAAACTGTCTCCAGTCAGAAACATGTGATCCTGCATCAGAAGGTCAGAGAGTAAAGTTTGTTTATGAATCACATTTGAAGAGCAGACCTCACAAAGTCCTTCACAATAAAACAAAAAACTCTCCATAGAGCTCTATGTTGAAATGTCCAACTTTACAGAAAATGTTAACAGCCTCATATAAAACCTGTAAACAATATTTAAAGATGGAGTCACGTGAAATGTTCACAGCAGTTTGTAAACTCAACGTTCAAACGTGGCCCCTCCTCCTCCAGAAGCTCCGCCCCCTGCAGGAAGTAGTGTGTATGTTTACTGTTTGTAGCTACACTGCAAGCTAACGCACGCTAGCACAAGCTAACCACAGGTGTCCAACAGGAAGTAGAGCAGCTCCACGTCCACACAAGGTTCAGCCTGGGTTTAGAAGCAGCTTTCTCCTCTTGGTGTTTCTCCTCTCTCTGATTAGATTCATCCAATCACTCACCTGCTGCACTCTCATTGGCTGGAGGAAACACACAGGCTCCGCCTACAAACGTCCCGAGTCAACCAGAACAAATCAGAAGAGTCAAATCCAGTCAGAGGACAGAGTCTCTGCAGACACATGTACGGAGGCCCAGAAGGGACAAAGGAGCAGCTTCACTTTAGGAGAAGACTTTTATTTTGAAGGAACAATGGAGCAGCTTCACTTTAGGAAAAGACTTTTATTTTGAAGGAAAAAGGCCACTGGATCTACCTTAAAGGGCATTTATGCCTTTTTCAAGGTTTTCTGGGTCACATTCTCCTGCTGGGGTTTGAGCTCCAACTGAGGTCTGGATTCCTGTAGACACACACACACACACACACACACACACACACACACACACACACACACACACACACACACACGTCTCGGTGACAGAGATTTTGTTTGACAATGTCGGTGAAGGAAGGCGGAGATGAGACAGTCTCTCTCTCTCTCTCGTGTCGACCGTCTGCAGCAGCAGGTTGTTCAAACACTGAAACATGAAATGCTTGAGGTAAGCGTGCATGTTTACAGTGAGTGTGTGTGTGTGTGTGTGTGTGTGTGTGTGTGACAGCCTCAGTGTGTGTGCTTGGTATGTGTGTACAGTCAAGCATGCAGGATGCTCAAACGTGCAGGAGAACACAAACACGACATGAGGAGCTGCTTGTTGCAGACTCTTCAACAATGTGATCATTTCGTGTGTGTGTGTGTGTGTGTGTGTGTGTGTGTGTGTGTGTGTGTGTGTGTGTGTGTGTGTGTGTGTGTGTGTGTATTTGCATGTTTGAAGCCACTGAAGCTATGCTAACCTGACCTCTCTCTCCTCCAGTGTCTTGGTCCTCGCTCGCCCCCGCCGCAGTATAAATCATTCAGGTAAAATCACACAGCGGTGAGAAGAACAAACATCTGTGCAGCTGACACAACGCCACGCGGAGCTCAACATACAACGTGTAACAGTGAGCCGCCGCCGCCATCGTCTCTCTTAGGTCTTCTTAAATCTCAGACATCATTGTTACACATGAGGGGTTTCACACACTCACACACACACACGCTCGTGTTCCATGTTTTGTTATCGTCTATCTGTGTATTTAATCCCAGTGTGTTCTCCTCTCTCACCTCGATCTGTTGTTGTCCGGAGGATTTCCTTTGGACGCGTCCCTGAGTCTGTGATTGTTTCTGTCTGTCACTGAGGAGGTCATATTACATCATCAACCTCATCCTGAGAGTCAATAATCACACTGTGATCATGTAGAATAAGGTATCAATAGTCTCTTTATTATCAACAATAAGCAGCCAGCATGCTACTTATTAGCATGCTAATTAGCTAATAGCTAATTATTCTAATATGTAGGTTTTCTTTTTACAATATTTTAATCATCTAAAGTAAACCTGTGTTAGATCTTTAGTTGAGTTCTTATATAACATGAAATATTTCCAACATTATCAAAGACAGACAAAGAATCTCTAATTCAAGAGTTGTGACGGGACGTGTTGTTGTGGCCGCCGCCATGACAGACGAGACATGTTTGTTGTTGTTGTTTGAGTGTGAGCGACAGCACGCAAGGTAGAGACAGGGAGGCCTGTGATTGGTTCATCAGAGAGCAGGGAGACAGGGAGGCTGTGATTGGTTCATCAGAGAGCAGGGAGACAGGGAGGCTGTGATTAGTTCATCAGAGAGCAGGGAGACAGGGAGGCTGTGATTGGTTCATCAGAGAGCAGGGAGACAGAGAGGCTGTGATTGGTTCATTAGAGAGCAGGGAGACAGGGAGGCCTGTGATTGGTTCATCAGAGAGCAGGGAGGCCTGTGATTGGCTCATCAGATTGGTACCTCGTGGCAGACATTGGTTGAAGTTTTTACAGACTTACAAACTGATACAGATGATGGATTTACTTTGTTCCTTTTTCAGAGAACCTGAGTTATTAATGTCTGTCAGGACCTAAAGACAGTTTCAACCTGAATCTGAAAAAGTGGATCAGGAGGAAAATTACCAACCCTGCCTTTAATGTGATTTAGTTATTCTGTCAAAATGTTTAACCCTTTTATCAAAATGAGTCCAATCCTCTGTAGTTCTCAGTTAATGAGGAATAGAAAACGCTGTGTGTAAAACAGACTCAGGATCAGTGTTCGCCTCCCGAGCGGCTGCAGCGGCGTTCACACAGCCGCTGCCTCGCTGTCAGATTGATCACTAAGTGCCTCTTTGTCACAGTGAAATGATTACACAGTAACTCTGTCTTTATAATTCATATTTCACACCGTTAAATGACTCACGTTTCCACACTGTTTGACACCTGAAACGCTCTCGACAATGACTCAAATTTTACACCTCAAACTAAAGTCCCACAAAGCCGCCGTCGCTCCTCCCTAATAACGATTAATTGTCGGGTCTTAAAAACTCAGCGCAGTTAATCTTTCGGGGGAGCTGCAGGTGCTAACAGCCGGAGCTAATTGGGGTGCAAAGCCAATTAGAGGCGGGAGAAGAGTGACGGCATTAACGGTGATGAGGCTCATAAAGCTGGCAGACATGCAGAGACACAGTTTGAGCCGCTCATCTGCAAAAACATCGAGAGAGACCAAAAGACGAGGAAAAGAGCAGCTTCAGATCCTTCAGCTGGATGTGTGGAGGCAGAAAGATTGCTCAAGTGCAAGTTCTACTTATCCACCAAAGTCAAAGGGAAATTATTGTCATTTTTACTTCACTATATTGACTTAAAAAAATCTGATTTTCTGCACAAAACTGCAGAGCATAGGTGCGTCATAAAAGCTTAAAACTGTAAATAGTGTAGAAAACATTTATGATCGGAGAGCAAATAATTCCTTTAAATGATATACACTGGGTAATTTGAGACAGACATTTCAGCCCTGCTCAGAACAGGCTGTTTCTGTGTCTGTAGCTTTAAATATGTAAATGAGCTGTGTCTGACCACGCCCCCTCTCTGGAAGGGCTCGGGTGTACTCGCTGCTTTCTGGCTCCATGTCCTATTGTTTACGGTGAGAAGGCAGACTCAGAGGGCAGAACAAACACCTAGCTGTGGGAGTGTCACCCACCTGGGGGAGGGGCTACTGCCCTTTGTGATGTCATGAAGGGAAACTCTCCAAACGGCCTGTTTGAGCAGGCAGAAGACAGAGAGGATGGACTTTTCTCCTCATTGGAGGGTTTGTAGACAGACGAGAGTTAGAGGAAGATGGAGGAGAGGAGTTTGTATCATATGTGATGTCATCTGTTGCTACAGGGACAAATGGACAAAGCATCCATATTTTTAAATCCAGGATTCAAACTGTTGGTGACACATGACTCAAATCATTGCATGGTGTAGCATGGCGTGGGGCATGGTGTAGCATGGCGTGGGGCATGGTGTAGCATGGCGTGGTGTAGCATGGCGTGGGGCATGGTGTAGCATGGTGTGGTGTAGCATGGTGTAGCATGGCGTGGGGCATGGTGTAGCATGGCGTGGGGCATGGTGTAGCATGGCGTGGTGTAGCATGGCGTGGTGTAGCATGGCGTGGTGTAGCATGGCGTGGTGTAGCATGGCGTGGTGTAGCATGGCGTGGCGTTACATGGGCGTGGTGTAGCATGGGCGTGTTGTAGCATGGCGTGGGGCTAGCGTAGCATGGCGTGGTGTAGCATGGTGTGGCGTTGCATGGGCGTGGCTTTGCGTTGCATGGGCGTGGCTTTGCGTTGCATGGGCGTGGTGTAGCATGGCGTTGCATGGGCGTGGCTTTGCGTTGCGTGGCGTGGCATTAGGAGGAAAGCGTTGTGTGTTATTTTTGACCAAACATTTTGGGAGACTGTGAACCTTCGTCGGCTGACTTCCCTCTCTTCTCGCCCTTCCACCTTTTGTCTTCTGAGCGTGCTCGGTGACACCTTGATGTCATCCCCCCTCCCTCCAATCAAAAGCCCCCCCCCCCCCGTTTTCTCTCACCCTGGACAGTTGCTAAGCGACAGAGTCCTTGTATAATTCATTTACCCGCTGCATGCAAATATGTGGACAATTAACCACTTCTGTTTGCATAATAGATTGGGAAACGGGGGAGGGAGAGGCTGGGGGGTATTTAACTCGTAGTTCAGCTCATCCTGCCTGACGACACAAAGCAAACAAGGGGCGAGAGAGAGAGGTACAGAGAGAGAGAGAGAGAGAAACCTCTCATTGCAATCATTGCAGCATCAATACCTTCATTCTTTTTGTGTATTCGTTCACTCGTCTCAGAGGGCAGAGAGGAGGAGGAGGGATGCAAATTACCCACTGCAACACACACTGATCGTGCAAAACACACACACGTAAAACTCTCGTGCACGCCTGCACAAACGTTGTAATTACTACCCTGATCGGGCGGCGCTCAGCCTCCGCTCAGCTGCCATTGATGTGCAGATGAAGATGGCCGCCGCATGTTTTTGCGCTGAAAGAAAACCATGTTTTGGTTGGGCTCTGTCAACCGAACAGCTGGATTGCCATTTTTCACTCAAATTAGATTTCGGCTGAAGCACCGGCGCTGGGGGAAATTAAACCGCACAACAAGCCGCAGAAGGAGAGAGCAACCACTTTCTCTCTTTCTGTCTTTTCACGCTCTCCCTAATTTGATACAAAGAGGGTTCAGAGCAGGGCGCAGTGGCAAGTCAAGCTGCATCCATCCATCCCTCCATCTATTCATCCGCCCATCCAGCCATCCATGGGATTTATTAGTGCAGCTTTTCTTTCTGCCACCGAGGCATTTTGATCTTCTGTTGCAGAAAAGAATCACAGAATCTTTCCACAGTCAAAAAGAATCGGAGCCGCATTATTCTTTGTTAAAAGACCAAAAATGTAAAAAAAGAGGGTTTTCATCGGCCTTCATTGTACGGATTCATAAAACGTGCAAATCCGGAACAAACTTTTGTATCTAACATGATCAATGCTGCACATGTAGTCAAATGAAGTCGATCGTATTTGTATAAAACCAACAGTAAAAATGTTTTTAATCATTTGTGGTGGATGACGCCCTCGATTCAGATCAGGGAAGAAAGTCCACAAAAGACAGGACGCGCAAAAAATACATGAAAAAGAAACAATCATAGCAGACATACGAAAAACAGAAATTCATCTGCAGTTAACAGATTTTGAATGGGAGCTAAAAACAGACACGATAAAGGACCAATCAGAGAGCTGCTCTCTTCCTGTGTGATCAATCAGCCAATCAGAGAGCTGCTCTCTTCCTGTGTGATCATGAAGGAAACCTGCTGTGTTGAAGCTTCTCTTCAACAATGCAGCAGCCAGTATGTCCTCCTTCTAACTTTAGATTCTGCTCCTGAATGCTCTGGATCTGATTGGACCAGAGAAGGTAGGCGGGGCTTTGAAGGCCGTTTTGGACGCCCCTGGGTTTGCCAGATATGAGAGCAGTTATCAGGTGAACAGGTGTTGCAGCGATGGAAGCGGGCAGTGGAACAGACGTTCTGTTCTTGTATCGTCACGTTGTTTACGTGAGATGAGAGCGATGGCAGACGTGACCAAACTAGCGCTGGTGCTAACGTTGCTAACTGGACTTTTTACACGCTCAAACACACACACACACACACGCACAGTTACTCTCCCACTACGTTGACGAGCAGAGACGTCTGATTGGACGACGGAGGTCACTGCTGCTTCAGACAACACTCCCACCACACAGACGTCCACGCCGACGTCGGCTGTGATGGACGAAACCCGGTTAGACTTCAGGTTTGTGGCGACACTTTGCTAATGAAATGTTCGCTAACGGAGGAATGGCGAGAACATTTCAGCACGTCAAGAACATCCGTTTAGACATGGCGTGCTCGTGACAGCTGTGACGGTGCGTTTCCTGTTTTCACCTGGACGATAACGGAGCGTGTGCACGAGGCGTCCCTGAAAACAGACCAGGAAGGAGCACAAAGAAAAGATTCCTTTACGCTATAAAGCTAGCTCGTCGTCACACACGCTGAGAGGGGGAATCATAGAAGTTTCTAGAAGGAGAAATAAACGCGGCCTTATTTCTACCGTCCCGATCTTGAAAGTTTCCGGTGTTTCCGTGTCATTAGTCTCCGGTGGAGAGCCGAGGTTTGTGCACGAGGGCGGAGCTAATTTGTCTCCGGGCTGATGAAGCTATTATTAATGTTGTCAAGCTTCAGCGCGCTGTGATGCACAATATATTAGTCACATTACTGCACAGGTTCCCTCTGCTCCCGGCTGACCTGTCACACACTCTGACAGCTCACATAATCACAGGTATGACACGCCGGCGACGCCTTTAATCAGAGCTGTGAGACAAACGCAGACAAAGTTCCTTTTTTTTTTTTTTATAATAAATGACAGGGGAGAGAGTCGCCCTCCGCCCCCTCCCACAGCCGCCAGTTCAATTCCCACCTGACACGACACCTCTGAATGTATAGAAAGAAGCACGCAATCATACGGAGGACACACAGGTGGAACACACACACGAGCAACAAAAGCTTTAGAGGCGGAGAGAAAAGAACCAAACAGAAAAAGTGAACGGGGACGATCTGTGTCTCTCAGGTGAGACTGACAGTCGCTCAGCTTCAGGGGGAATAAACACATACGATCTCCTCGGGGACGTCACACCCCGACATATAGACCATGACAGAATTAATGTAGTGGAGCTGCGATTGGCTGCTGGAGAATATTCCCTCCTGGGTGAGAACGAGAATTCAATCTACGGAGCCAGACGGGATCGGAAACCTCAGAGACACTTTTTTCAATCACACACGCTGAAGGTTTCAAACGACACATTCTGTCACCGCCTCGCCGTGACACCGCGGACGACGAGCGGAGAGAGGCCGTCACGGCGAGGTGCATCACTTTCTCTGAACGCAGCCTCCTTCAGAGCCACAAACACACACACACACACACACACACTCACGTGGCATCAAAACTTTAAGCACGGCGTGTGCAAACAGTGCGAGGACGTTCAAACGAGGCAGAAACAGATGAATGTTCTCCTGTAACGTCAGATCAGGTTTCTTAAAGATGAAAGGCGGAGCACTTGTTGTTTGTTTGTTTGTTTGTTTTCTCCACAGTGTGTAAATAAAGGATTAGACGCAGGCCAGGGTTTTGTCTTTTCAGGTGTTTGATTGTGACTCCTCTTTGTTGGTGTGTTCTCTCTGACTGTGACACCGTGCTGTCAGATCAGCGTGTGCAGTACCTGCATCAGCCTGCAGATGGCAGCAGAGAACAGTGAATGAAGCGCACTCTGCTTTAAACGTGTCGTTTTATTAACTATTTTAAATATTTCACACTTAAATCAAACGTGAGATTTTTTTTTTTTATGTTGCAGAATTCGTCTTTTTAAAAATAAAATGCCAACACATCAGGAACAGACGCTTCCTGTTCCTCTGAGCATGATCACATGTGTGTTCTACATGCATCACTTCTTACTGTGGTCTTACTTCCTCTTCTCTTTAAACCTGCACACATCAAAGAGCTCCTCTCCTCTGATTCTCCTCGTCTGCTGATCCGTCCGGGATCAATGAAGCCTTCTTTTCATATCCTTGTGATATTCTGCCGTTGTCTGGCTACAAACAAAGAGATCAAATCCAGAGTCCGCCCAGTCTGAGACCGAGTGAAAGGGGCTTCAGATTCTGAGACCAGACCTTCAGAAAGCGGTCTCTGGACCGGTCTTGGTCTGATATGAGGTCTGTGCAGCTTTGGCTCCTTTTGTGATCATTCATCATGTTTAAGGTTTGACCTCTGACCTCTGCAGAAATCCTTCCTGCACTTTCTCCCCTCTGCTCTGAGCCATGAGACCTGTGTGTGTGTGTGTGTGTGTGTGTGTGTGTGTGTGTGTGTGTGTGTGTGATAAATACATGGCTCTAACACATGTAATCTGTTTGATTTGCATGACAGAAATGTGCTGATCTTGATTATTCTCTGTTGTGTTTTCAACCCGTTGGCTCGACTGGATCCCTGACAAACACCAGCCAGTGCTGAATTGTGTGTTTCCCTGTGTGCCGTGCTCGCCGCTGGGAAGCTGCTGTGTGTGTGTGTTGCTTTGTGCACTCTGTGTGTGTGTGTGTGTGTGTGTGTGTGTGTGTTTACAGTCACTCGGTGTAAACATGGCCGCTGTTTGTTCCCTTTACAGTTACAACAAACAGGACGAGCCCGCGGCTGCTGCTGTCACCGTGTTTGGAGTTCAGTCGTCCAATTATTACACAGCAGCACCAAGCTTCATCCAATTACTACACACACACACACACACACACACACACACACACACACGCTAACACACACACACACACACGCTAACACACACACTCTATTATCATCTCTCTTTATGTGACGGCGCTGAACAACAAGAATTATACACCTTAATTAAGCAGCCAACATGTCAGTGTATTTATAATAACTGCTGACACACACACACACACACACACACACACACACACACACACAGAGGCTTTGAAATCAAACACTCATCTGCTCTTTAAGTGCGTATTAAATTGCGGTGGAGGCTGTCTCATTTTGAACGTGAGCTCCACTGGCGGCTGTGGCTCAGTGGAAGAATCGTCCGTCTCAACTATAAGGTCGAGGGTTCGATCCCCAGCTCTGATGAGCAGCATCTACCATCAAATCTGTGAGACAGCGTGCTTTAACGTGAACGACTCCTCAGAGCACGCTCTCACATGCACACGGCTCTGTGTGTGTGTGTGTGTGTGTGTGTGTGTGTGTGTGCAGAGGTCAGAGAACATCAGCGTGACAGTTTGGCTAACACTCATTCACGTGCATACATACACATCAGAGCTCCGAGTCTGTCAATTAAAATATGACGGCGTGTAAAAAAAACTAGTCTGTAAATAAAGAGGTGTGTCCAACATGTCTCCAGGTAAACAAAGAAAAACAAACAAACACACAGCTGTAATAACATGACATCACAATAATAACATGAGACATCACAATAATAACTCACAATAATAACATCACAATAATAACATGAGACATCACAATAATAACATCACAATAATAACATGAGACATCACAATAACAACATCACAATAATAACATGAGACATCACAATAATAACATCACAATAATAACATGACACATCACAATAATAACATGAGACATCACAATAATAACATGAGACATCACAATAATAACATGACATCACAATAACAACATGAGACATCACAATAACAACATGACACATCACAATAATAACATGACACATCACAATAATAACATGAGACATCACAATAATAACATGAGACATCACAATAATAACATGACATCACAATAACAACATGAGACATCACAATAATAACATCACAATAACAACATGAGACATCACAATAATAACATGAGACATCACAATAACAACATGAGACATCACAATAATAACATGAGACATCACAATAACAACATGAGACATCACAATAATAACATGACACATCACAATAACATGAGACATCACAATAATAACATGAGACATCACAATAATAACATCACAATAACAACATGAGACATCACAATAATAACATGAGACATCACAATAATAACATGAGACATCACAATAATAACATCACAATAACAACATGAGACATCACAATAATAACATGAGACATCACAATAATAACATGAGACATCACAATAATAACATGAGACATCACAATAATAACATGACACATCACAATAATAACATGAGACATCACAATAACAACATGAGACATCACAATAACAACATGAGACATCACAATAATAACATGACACATCACAATAATAACATGAGACATCACAATAACAACATGAGACATCACAATAACAACATGAGACATCACAATAACAACATCACAATAATAACATCACAATAATAACATGACCCATCACAATAATAACATCACAATAATAACATGAGACATCACAATAATAACATCACAATAATAACATGAGACATCACAATAATAACATGAGACATCACAATAATAACATGAGACATCACAATAACAACATGAGACATCACAATAATAACATGAGACATCACAATAACAACATGACATCACAATAATAACATGACACATCACAATAATAACATGACATCACAATAATAACATGACATCACAATAATAACATGACATCACAATAATAACATCACAATAATAACATGACATCACAATAATAACATCACAATAATAACATGACATCACAATAATAACATGACACATCACAATAATAACATGACATCACAATAATAACATGACATCACAATAATAACATGACCCATCACAATAATAACATCACAATAATAACATGAGGCATCACAATAATAACATCACAATAATAACATCACAATAATAACATGACATCACAATAATAACATGACATCACAATAATAACATCACAATAATAACATGACATCACAATAATAACATCACAATAATAACATGACATCACAATAATAACATGACACATCACAATAATAACATGACATCACAATAATAACATGACATCACAATAATAACATGACCCATCACAATAATAACATCACAATAATAACATGAGGCATCACAATAATAACATCACAATAATAACATGAGACATCACAATAATAACATGAGACATCACAATAATAACATGAGACATCACAATAACAACATGAGACATCACAATAATAACATGAGACATCACAATAACAACATGACATCACAATAATAACATGACACATCACAATAATAACATGACATCACAATAATAACATGACATCACAATAATAACATGACATCACAATAATAACATCACAATAATAACATGACATCACAATAATAACATCACAATAATAACATGACATCACAATAATAACATGACACATCACAATAATAACATGACATCACAATAATAACATGACATCACAATAATAACATGACATCACAATAATAACATCACAATAATAACATGACACATCACAATAATAACATGAGACATCACAATAATAACATGACATCACAATAATAACATGACACATCACAATAATAACATGACATCACAATAATAACATGACATCACAATAATAACATCACAATAATAACATGACATCACAATAATAACATGACATCACAATAATAACATGACATCACAATAATAACATCACAATAATAACATGAGACATCACAATAATAACATCACAATAATAACATGACACATCACAATAATAACATGACATCACAATAACAACATGAGACATCACAATAATAACATGAGACATCACAATAATAACATGAGACATCACAATAATAACATGAGACATCACAATAATAACATGAGACATCACAATAATAACATGAGACATCACAATAATAACATGACATCACAATAATAACATCACAATAATAACATGAGACATCACAATAATAACATGAGACATCACAATAACAACATCACAATAACAACATGAGACATCACAATAACAACATGAGACATCACAATAACAACATGACACATCACAATAATAACATGAGACATCACAATAATAACATCACAATAATAACATGACCCATCACAATAATAACATCACAATAATAACATGACACATCACAATAATAACATGACATCACAATAATAACATGAGACATCACAATAATAACATGAGACATCACAATAATAACATGAGACATCACAATAATAACATCACAATAATAACATGACACATCACAATAACAACATGACACATCACAATAATAACATCACAATAATAACATGACCCATCACAATAATAACATCACAATAATAACATGACATCACAATAATAACATGAGACATCACAATAATGGTGGTATTCTGTGGTGAAATCGTCTCTCTATGCAGACGACACCTCCTTAAAGGGCCCCATCTGAGCTGTTTCAAACCAGGGAGGAGAAAACAGCACATGGTGGTCTGAGGGGCCCACAGAGATTATCCAGATTATAATCCATCTGGACACCAAATACAAGAATGGAAACATGCAAAGCGCTTCATATAACGAGCCTATGTTAGCGTTCTGCGGCTGTACTGACACATCAGATTATTTGTATTTTTTACGTCCATGTGCTTCAGGATAGATAAAATAAAAACTAAATACAAAGAGGAAATCTGTTTGTTTTAACTGAACGTAGTTTTACTTTCTAAAAGTTTTTTTTTACTTTACTTACAGAAGTCTGAGGTAACCTTTATGGTGTCAGGTGACAGGTGAGACACACCACACAGTATCGATGAAGGTTGTCAAACTGCTGTCAGGTGAAGCTCAGTTATTTACACAGTATCTGCAGTGAGAAGTCATATTTTATTTTAAATATGTTAAATTCTGATTGTCACAGAACGCTGCTCTCGTTCACAGTGAAATGTGTTTAACCTTTAGTAACCTCTGGGACACGCTGTGAGCCGGAGGATAATTAATCACAGGTGTCAGACAAATAAAAATAAATGTTGTACGATGTCGTTGTACGTTCTTTAAACGTTGCTGTTTATATCTTCATTTCCTTTTGTTTTCTTCTACACATTTATTTTTTCTTTAAATACTCGGCTTTATTGTATGAATTACTTTTTTTTTACATTTCTTACCTTTCTACATATTTATAATTATATTTCTGTATCTCATACTTCTGTAACGTTTATAAGGATATATAACTAAAATAATATCGCCTGGACGATATCAGCCAATTTTATCGCAGATATGCTCCAATATTACTTTATTTATTTATTCACCGGTCAAACGCTTCATTTGGTTTTTATTACGCAAGTTTTCTGTCACCAGCAGGGGGCGCTGTGTGGACCACAACAAGCGTCCTCACTCTGCAGGGTGTGGAGCGCTGGCTCACGTTCATGCTCAGTTATTTTCAACAGAGTGATCATCCTGTCTTTGTTATAAATCTTTGCCAAAAGTGTTTGATAACTCTAAACATGTGGATATCAATCAATCAATCAATCAATCTATCAATCCATCCATCCATTTCAACAGTGTGAACATCGATCTGATATCAGCCATGTCTCTGTATCAGATTTAACTCATATTCGTCAGGTTTTATTTCTGAGGACAAATTAACGAGCTCTTGGACACACACGGATGTTTTCATGTTTTTCTTTCTGGAAAACTAAACTTTACCTCCTCTTCCTCCTCCTCCTCCTCCTCCTCCTCCTCTTCCTCCTCCTCCTCCTCCTCCTCCTCCTCCTCCTCCTCTTCCTCCTCCTCCTCCTGCTGCTGCTGCCTCAGGTGACTTCAGCCCATCTGTGTCCTCTCCTCAGGGGGGGGGGGGGGGGGGGTTAATTAACAAGTTGCCACATGTTTCCAGGCAGTGAGGTGTAAGTGGCTCCCCTGCTTTTAATTACACCTGGACGTCCCTCTGAAAGTCTCTTTACTTCTCAGAGAAGAAGAACGTTTCATCCTGCACTGCACAAAATTCACAAACATATATTTTCTCTCTCTTACTGTAAAATCAGCACGGATCAATTGTTTGATTATGTACCAGCTCGACGTCCAAACGTTAGCATTGTCATTAGCATGTTAGCATGGCAGTGTTTGTTTTTATCCTCAGTTAAATGTAAAGCTGAAGTTTAAAATACAGAGAAAGCCAGTTAACAGTTTTCTGTTTGTAACCACCATCGATCATCTTAACGAGATGTTTCATGGTCCCCCCCCCCACTTGTGTTTGTCGAGTCGAGTCCTCGAGTGGTCGAGTCTTCTCGTGGTCGAGTCCTCTCGTGGTCGAATCTTCGAGTGGTCGAATCTTCTCGTGGTCGAGTCCTGGAGTGGTCAGAGGATTATAATGTGATCAATCAGGGTCAAACTCGTCTATTTAAAGTCGCTGTAATGCTGCTATGACACACTTTATTGGTCATCTAAATACATACACATCTCCCCTTTAATGTCCCTGCTACTCTCTCTCTCTCTCTCTCTCTCTCTCTCTCTCTCTGTCTCTCTCTGTCTCTCTCTCTCTCTGTCTCTCTCTCTCTCTCTCCCCCTCTCGCTCGCTCGCCTCTCTGGTCTAATTGGCCTCAGTGTGTTTTTCTGGTCGTATGCTACATTAATTATCACAGCAATCAAAGCGGGGACAATATGGCTTTATTTGTTCCTGTGGGAGAGCATGGTGTGTGTGTGTGTGTGTGTGTGTGCGTGTGTGCGTGTGTGTGTGTGTGTGTGTGTGTGTGTGTGCAGACAGGTGATATTCTTGCATGTTGGGTACAGCTGAGCACTTTTATGGCTCATTATAAGCTCTAACAAGGCTTCAGTAGCTGTATGTGTGGAGCCCGTCGGGAGCTGCTGTGAACACCTTCTCTCACAGGGCAGCTCCCCACACACACACACACACACACACACACACACACACACACACACATTACTGAAAACAATTACACTGAGTCAGTCTGTGTACACGCTGGTTGTAACAAGTCTGCAAACAGTTTTTTTTTAAATTTTCTTTTCTGTTCTTTGTGCGACGCCTCAAACTCACCAAACTAAACGTTTTCAGAGAACTTTTCTTTCTCACTCGTTGTTTCCACAACAACAACAACAACACACAACGTGTTTATGTGTGGTGCAACGAAGAGGTCTGACTGAAGGCCACGCCGTCCACTGGAGCCAAGGCCCAACAGATGCTTCGTCTTTTTGGCTGCCAAAAGAACACATTTGACAAACGATGAGATCCTGGAGCCAAACAGATTACAGCGAGCACAGTTCTGCTCACCTGACAGGTGTGTTTGATGACACTGAGCGTGTTCGCTTTGTAACCATCAGGCCTTTTGTTAACCCGGCCGACGGCCTTTAAACCTGGGACTAGGATGGCTGCAGTCCGTCTGTCGTGATTAAAGTCATTACATGTTAGATCAGTCCCATCTCTACGAGCTGTCAGGAACCATCTTTGATTCTTCTAGAACGACCCGTCTGTAGAGCTGACCGGCTCCTCCTGTGGTGTATACTCAACAACAACAACAACAACAACAACAACAACAACAACAACAACAACAACCACACTGCTACATCCTGTCGCTCTGCTACACAACATGCTGCTGTTTGGATATCAGCCTCTAGTGGGCGCTGCCACTCCAACACTCATTGTCTCTGAGCATTTAATGGAAGCTTTCTACTGCTATACACACACACACACACACACACACACACACACACACACACACACACACACACACACACACACACACACACACACACACACACACACTCCAACACCTGTGCTAATGAAACCGAGCTGCAGCACACACTGTCCTTGAGTCTGCCAATCAAGTGATCACTAATGGGCCTCCACACACACACACACACACACACACACACACTCTCAGAGAGACACGTGCAAACACTCAAAAACACACACACACACACACACACACACACACACAGAGATTCTGTCACAGCTGTACCTACCTATTGAGAGCAGAGTTCCATTGAAAGGCTGAGTGTGCCCACACACACACACACACACACACACACACACACACACACACACACAGCTCCATAATAAGACAGAGAGAGGATGATGGAGATATTAAATAAACATGCAGAGCATTAGATCCTCGCCGACTGTTTTCTGTCATCGACTTCTCGTTGTGTCGCTAACGAACCTGAACGTACTGAGCAGCTCGAACACACACACATGATTCAGTCAGACACACATGAAGCTGCACATCAAACATCATTCATACCTCTGTCTGTCAGCACCTGGACACCTGTGATTGGACCAGACAGCTTCATCCCTTCACAAGGAGGGAACTTTTCTCATCATTATTATTTAGTTTTTAAATCTATCACTCCATTCTTTGTCTTTCCTGTTTCGATCCCTGAAGCCTGATCCCCGTCCCACAGCTGATCCTGTCCCTGCAGCTTCCTGTCAGACTCACAATGATATCAAACATCCTGCTGATTTCGAGCGTTACGTGCCGCTAATGCTAATGCTAATGCTAACAGGAGGAGGTAGGAGAAGACGTGTCACTAAGGGTCCTTTAAGAAGCATCTGGAATAGGCACATAGCCTCCATGCGTCCCCCGGTCCTCGTCACGTGTGTCACCTGTTTGAGTTCGGTCTGCTGGCGTGGTCGATGGACAACGACCGTCAGTGAGGGGGGGCGGGAGAGAAATCTGCGAGAGGAGCAGCAAACTGGTCAAAGGAGAGACAAGAGGAGGATGAAGGAGTTGTTGGAAAAGAAACGAGAACTTGAAGTTTTCTCATTAATTATTTCTTTTAATTACATTTCTGATTATCAATGAATTTCACGAACGCTGTGTTCAATCAGGGTCACTGCAGCGAAGCAGACTAGAATTAAATTAAATAAAACATATGGTAGAAAGTGGAGAGGACAGACACACTCACACATGCAGAGAGAGAGAGAGAGGGAGAGCGGGCGAGCGAGCAGTATAATTGGTGTGAGGCTGTTTTGGAGGCAGATGACAGCAGAACTAACGAGCTAAGCCTCCAGCGCCAATTAACAAACAACCTGCAGACGTGGACCGAGCAGAACTGCTGCAATTAAACGCACACACACACACACACACACACACACACACACCTTGACGTGTTGGCAGGAGGATGTTTCTCAGATGGTCAGATGAGTTTTTAATCTGATTTCACAGATGAATTAAAACGAGTGATTGCTGTTTGAAACAAAATAAGAAGTGTTTCAGTGAAAGTCTCACGTCGTCTCTTCTCAGAAGAAATATTGTTTTGGCAGATTTCTTAATCTGTGTTGGTTTTATACAGAGTTACAGCAGGCAGCTGGAACGACATCAAGTGTAATAAACTAACAATGAAGAAGGAGCTCGAGTGTCTGATCTGCTGTTCTTCTGATTAACGTCAGAGTTGTGTTTGCAACGAGTCTCTCCTCAATCCAAAACAAATCAAGCTAGCTGTAACTGCTAGCTAGCATGCTAGCTTGGACATGGCGTGAACGCTTGGTGATTAAACTGAAGCCTCCAGAGGTTTTATCTAAATTATGAAATAAGACATTAACCTAACTTGTGATTATTGTTTAGTCCTCATAGATAAAATGGTCACATGACTGGACGACACCTCACAGACTGACTCCTCCTTTAATACTCCTGCACAGAGTCAGCGTGTGATTGGACGCTTAATGATAATAATATATCTGCACCTTTAAAGTTGGCTCAGACTGTTCTTTTAAAACTTTTTTTTTTAAATGGCACTTCCACCAGTTTACTGTATTTATGAGCTGATCAGCCTGCGTTTGATTTGAAACTGTTCATAGTATTTTTTTAATTGCAAAAAGTTGATGTTGTTTTTTTAAATCTACAGGAGGACGGAGGTTTTTAACTTCCTCTCAGGATCAATAATGTATCTGATCTATCGAATGTTTTTGTCCTTTATGACCAACATCTTCATTGTTTTCTAATGTTTTACATGAACAACACAGAACCAGACAACACAACAAGGGCAACATGATGAAGTCAACACAAAGGGACAGATATTTAAATATAGCAGTCAGGGCGGTTAAGAAAGATAAATTAAATTATGTCACACACACAAAAATAACAACTAAAATTCTATGTAATGAAATATTTCTGTTTATGATCCTAAAAACTTTCACATTTCAGAGTTTTTCTTCCTTTTATTTATTTTTACTTTAAACAAACACACTGATTGTCTTGTTCAGTGTTTCTGACCTCTGGAGGATTTCACTCTGTAATTATACGTACTCCGTGTGTGTGTGTGTGTGTGTGTGTGTGTGTGTGTGTGTACTTGACCATCTATCGTTATGAGGACCCTGGTGAGTTTGCACGCCGTGCAGTGAGGACCTTTCCTGAAGGTGAGGACACGAGTGTCAGCAGGATGATGGTTCAGAGCTGCTGCTTGTTGAACAGCTTTGTGAAGATGTTTCTGTTATTTTATTCAAAATGTTTTTAATTCTATGTGGACGGGGAATAAGGGTCCTCACAAAGACATAAACACAAATATGAGTGTGTGTGTGAAATGATTAGGGCCAGTGGGAGAGATAACAGTTATTATGGCTCTCTGTGGACACACACACACACACACACACACACACACACACGGGTCAATTTACAACTGGTAACAGTTGACTTGCTGGTGTCCCAGTGGGCTCTATTAGTGTGTGTGTTGGGCCGTGTTCTGATTTCAAACGCACATACACACAAAAACACACACACATGAACAGCATTGTGCACAGAGGTGTATTTCCAGGAAGGAAACAAACAAAGCAAGAAAACATGCAGCAATATGTTTACACGTGTGTGTGTGTGTGTGTGTGTGTGTGTCTGAGGTTGCAGAGGTGAGTAAACAACAATAAACACAAACAGAAGAACGTCTGACCCAGCGTCAACATGAACATGAGAAGGAGCCCAGAAATAAAACGTCTTATTTGATTTTTAACAAAAACAAACGTTGTCGCTTTGCGTGACCTGAAGTGGCTCCGCCTCACCTTCCTCCTCCTCCTCCTCCTCCTCCTCCTCCTCTTCATCCCTCGTGTTGATGTAAGCGAAGGTATATTTATGTAACAAGGAGCGGAGAATAGAAAAGGAGGAGTGCATTCCTGCAGGTTATAACACATCTATATATAATACATCTATATTTAATCTCATTATCCTGAACCTGAAAGCACCTCTGAGCTGTTTTTCAGCATCTTTAAAAACTCACCACCAGGGGTCACTAAAGTCAACATGTTCTAATCCTCTGCAGCGGATAATTAAAACATTAATCACTGAAACTTTATAAACCTGATTCTATGACGTCAGATTACTGCGTCTCACTCGCAGGTTCCTCAGGATCGTTGGATCCCTCCTTTGTTTCCCGATCCTTCTTCCTGCATCTGATCCCGCCTCCCTCTGTCCCTTCATCGAGCTGTTCAGACGGCTCTTCATCGTGACTCCAGATTTCTGCCTCTTGACTTTGCTAAAAGTTGCTGAGTGCTCGTGATGGATCGGGCACAGTGAAGAGTTCTCACACTTTTTGTAGTTTTATTGAAACTTAAAAAGAAAGAAGAGAAAAGTTTTTCACGAAAAGAAAAGAGTATAGTAAACATGACGTTTCTTGTTAAAGCTCGTGTTTTAATGAAGGCGTATTACTTCTTAATCAAAACAGTTTCTACACAGACAGAGAGAGAGAGAGAGAGAGAGAGAGAGAGGGGCGAGATAGAGAGAGAGGGAGAGCCAATTAGAGTTGTTTGTCTGAGTGAAGCTGATTACAGATAACTTTTATCTTTGATGTTCCCTCTCTGTCTCTCTGGTTCTTTGGTAGTCTTTATTTATATTATATTTATTTATTTATTATATTTATTTATAAAAGTCAATCTGAGACGATGTTCATAAAAAGGACTCTCAAACAGTTTCTGTCTTTAATCCCTGACTTTCAATAGATAATTGTGAATAATCCAATTACCAGAAAGAGGGGGAGGAGTTAGGGTGGGGGCGGGGCTACCTGAGATTTTATTTATTCAATTAGTCACCCATCATTTTAAGGTTAAAATAGCCTTATTTTGAATCTCACACACCACACACACACACACACACACACACACACACACTGAAAGCCACATTTAAACAAATTCATAAATCATGTGTTTGTGGATTGTTTTGATTGTTTAGAAGTGTTGATTTTCTCAAGATGATGATTTGACTTCATGCGTCCCTGCTGAAATGTTTGTCTGTAAACAAGCAGAGTGTGTGTGTGTGTGTGTGTGTGTGTGTGTGTGTTTCCAGTGGGAGGTCTGCTTCTTAAGCACAACACAATCACTCTCACATTCATAACGGGCTGATTAAAGCTGCACTCGGCTGCTGCGGCTCTTTGTTCTTTATTGTTGTTTTTGTCGAGTGAAAACGTTAAATATTCATTGAAGACCAAACAAAAGCTCGACTCCACGTCTCCGCCGCCTCAGCAGGACACACGCTCCCTCTTAAAAACCTACAATCTCACATTTAGTTCTTTAAATCCAGCGATCTTTGATTCGATGGAGAAACCGCCCAGCCGCCGGTTTGAGCGCCGCTCTGTGTGTGTGTGTGTGTGTGTGTGTGTGTTGGTGTATTGATAAGTGATTCACAGCAGGCTGGATGACAGTGTGCTGCACACACACAGCAGGACCAGCAGCACATTCAAACATACACCAATGCAACAGGATGTGCACATTGTACACTGGAGCCTGCAGGCTGCTGTTGTGTTGTTACAGACTAACACTGAAGTTTCAGCTGTTACGTCTCTCTCACTGTGTTGAAGCCATGACAGCCTCTGTTCCTGCTGCAGGCTGAAGCAAACTACAGGATCCACTATGAACTCATGAACACATTCTGCTCCTCAATGCTCTGGATTTGATTGGACCAGAGAAGGTAGGCGGGGCTTTGAAGGCCGTTTTGGACGCCCCTGGGTTTGCCAGATATGAGAGCAGTTATCAGGTGAACAGGTGTTGCAGCGATGGAAGCGGGCAGTGGAACTGCTTCAGATAGAAGTGATTGTACCCGAGCTAAAAAGCCTCTGCATGTTTCTAATAAGCTCCAGCAGCAGAAAGCTGCTCAAACTAGGATCAATGTTGGAGATGAAACATGGAGAGAGGTTAGAACGCAGAAAGCTTTACAGACCCATGCAGAGCTGGCTAAACACTGAAGCTACAGTGTCCACTACATGCAGAGCTGGCTAAACACTGAAGCTACAGTGTCCACCACATGCAGAGCTGGCTAAACACTGAAGCTACAGTGTCCACCACATGCAGAGCTGGCTAAACACTGAAGCTACAGTGTCCACCACATGCAGAGCTGGCTAAACACTGAAGCTACAGTGTCCACCACATGCAGAGCTGGCTAAACACTGAAGCTACAGTGTCCACCACATGCTGAGCTGGCTAAACACTGAAGCTACAGTGTCCACCACATGCAGAGCTGGCTAAACACTGAAGCTACAGTGTCCACCACATGCTGAGCTGGCTAAACACTGAAGCTACAGTGTCCACCACATGCAGAGCTGGCTAAACACTGAAGCTACAGTGTCCACCACATGCAGAGCTGGCTAAACACCGAAGCTACAGTGTCCACCACATGCAGAGCTGTGTGAGAGGAGGGGCGGAGCCAGCTCTCTGTGATGATTAGAGTCCACTAGGGGGCAGAGTTACAGACTGCTCCTTTAATGTCTAATTAGATATATTAAAGGAGCATTTCTTCATGAAGATTTCCGCCTCTTTAAACTTGATATAACAATAATTATGAATCATACTCGAGAACTTTCTCGTCCTTCTGAGGATTATTTTTATCCTTGTCTTTGTGTTTTGTTTCCAAATAGACTAAAGGAGAGAAAAAAGAGCCAGGAAACGGGAAAATTAAACTTTGTGACGGTTTTTAAATCCGTCTGGGTATAAAAGAAATCACGCAAACAAAAGCTTCAGTTCACCTTTGATAATTGCTCGTTTACTTATTTAAGTCTGACACCGAAGAGTACAGATTAGAGGTCAACTAAAATGAGTCTGAATAAAGAGGATCAAATACATCGGCGTCACAGAATCAGTGTGAGGACAAAGAGTTCACAGCAATTATACTTTCATGTTTACAAAAAGAAAAACATTGTGTGATACAGTTGTTGCTTCACAAAGCAGGAGAAGTTCTGTACAGGATCCAGGTCATAGTTAAATGAGTTACATGACACCGTGGATGTATTTCTCTTTGTTATAGTTCAAACAGGAGAGGTCTGTGCGAGCCACTTCTTCTTCACTTGTTATTTTTAAAGTACATTAATGAGTCGGGAACAAAAGGCCTCCTCAGGAGAAACAGCAGTTTTCTCACGACATATGTTCCTCTGCAACACGTTGGAATAAATTACCAAACAGTCTTTATTTAATCATCTCGGAGACTGTCGCTCTCGCGCTGCTGTCGCTCTCGCGCTGCTGTCGCTCGCGGCAACGCGTCCAAAAACATGCACTGTAAAAAGTGACGAAACACACGACTTTAAATGATTTATCGACCATCAAGATGAACAACGTAACATCTGGGAATGTGTGCTAACATTTTTCTCAAGGCAGGAATTAAAATTTTCTGATCAGAGTATCGTTCCAGCTCTAAAGAAAATGAGGGTCTGTATTTTTTTCTTTGATTTATGTCTCGAGTTAGTTTTGCTCCTTTGCCGGTTTTGAACCTCCAAGGTTCAATATGTGACATAAACACAACATGTCTTTTCAAAGGGAAACATCCAACAATAATCACGGGTTAGCAGCGAGCTAACGAGTCAGGTTTGGCACAGATAAGTAATGCTAATGCTAATTCTTGCTAACTTGTCTGTTAGTCCAGTAGAGTTCACAGAGAGACAGATTATTAGTTTGAGATTTACAGGAACTCATCTTTAAAAAGCTCCAACAGCACCAACGCGACCCAGAGGTTAAAGGTCAGGGACTGAATCAGCTGAGGTAACACCTGTCTCTCAAATAGGCCACGCCCCCTAATTCTACATGACTTTAAGTGTTAATATAATGTAAGCCGGTGAGTTATATAAACATTCAGCACGTACAGCTGAGAAGAGACCCAAACATGTTTATTTTAACATAGAGCTCTATGGAGACTGACTCACTGCGGGAGACAGACTCTAGTGGACACTGGAGGAACTGCAGCTGTTTGCTTTTTGATGAGTCTGGTAAAAATGTTTTCATAAAAGTCAAATAAACAAAACTTGTAATATTGTGTAGTTGTTGTATTTCTCTGCTTTCATTCTGGACACTCTAACATGGGACTCTTGAGGATTGACTCACTGTTGGGGACAACCTCTAGTGGACACTGGAGGAACTGCAGTTTTTCCTAATTCTGAATTAGTGTTAATTTTATCACTTGAATTTGCAGCTTGATAAAAACAAACAAACAAAGAAAACATAAAAAAGGAACGGCGCTTTAGATGAACCGGCAGTTTCACATTTTGAGGCGTCGGGCCGAGCCGCTCTGTTGGAGGATTTAGAAGTGAAAACAGGCTTCATGGATCATGCATGAGTGTCTGCTTTTGAGTGTTCAAAACATCCCATACTCAGAGGGTGGAGAGTCACTCTAAAGCCCTCCAAGCTGAAGAGACATGCAGCTCCACAACACGAGGACAAAGACAATGAAATCTGCACAAAACACTGAATGCAGGAAGTGGCGGGTTTCATAACATCATCAATCTGAAAATCAGCCTTCAAACACATCACTTATCAGAGGGCCGTGCAAAGCGTTCACAATAACTCCAGAGTTTTTATTTCCTGTCAGAAAAACCTGAAGAAATCAAAACATTTCCAGCCGTATTTAAAGATTGAAGCTTCACTCACATTCAGCTGCTTCCTAATGAGACCAAATCAAACTTTATTTTTTAACTTAATTGATTTTCTTTGTCTAAAAAACAACAACTATTTAATATGTCCCCGTTCCTCACCTTTAAATATGAACTTATTAAAAACAACCTCTTATTTTAATGATTATTGAACACAATGTTCGGTGTGTAAGTGTGTGTCTACATGTACGTGTCATTAGTGGAATAAACCCACATGTATACTTATTCTTACACGATATATCTGACAGGTACGTGTGACGGCAGGTTGAGCTCGCACCTGCAGTCAAAACTGAGGGGAAAATCTCCTTTTAGCTTCTTTAGCTGAACGGAGGCAACAAACTTCTTAATCGTCCCTGACAGGTTTAAACAGGAGATAAAATCACTTGCACGACTTGTCACCTTTTGCAGCGGCACTTCCACGTTCCTCTTCATCAACATATGTCGAAGGAAATGAAACATGAAAGCTGACAGCTCTGCCCCGAGGCTCGCCTGCAGGCATCAGCACTCGTCAATATTTACATAAAACTCACGGGGGAAACAGCGAGCATGGAGAAGCGGGCGTCATCGTCACCCGTATACACTCTTATATGTGTATGTGCATGTGTGCGTGTGTGTGTGCGTGCGTGTGTGTGTGTGTGTGCCCTCGGGTTCAGGGTTAGAAATTGTGTTTTGTGTAATTCACAAACTTAAGGACTTGTTATTGTTATTTCCGCAAAGAGAAAATCATGAAGACACCTACCAAGCGTGACTGAATAATCACAACACAATCTCTGCATTTCCAGGCATAATTAACATGTCTGAGAGAAGATGGTGCAAAGACAAACAGTGTGACACGAGTACGTATAGTATGTGTAGGCAGGCTGTACATTTAAAGAGGTACATTCATGTTAACATGTCCAACGTTACAGCTGCAGTTCCTCCAGTGTCCACTAGAGTCTGTCTCCTGCAGTGAGTCAGTCTCCATAGAGCTCTATGTTAAAATGTCCAACTTTACAGCTGCAGTTCCTCCAGTGTCCACTAGAGTCTGTCTCCTGCAGTGAGTCAGTCTCCACAGAGCTCTATGTTAAAATGTCCAACTTTACAGCTGCAGTTCCTCCAGTGTCCACTAGAGTCTGTCTCCTGCAGTGAGTCAGTCTCCACAGAGCTCTATGTTAAAATGTCCAACTTTACAGCTGCAGTTCCTCCAGTGTCCACTAGAGTCTGTCTCCTGCAGTGAGTCAGTCTCCATAGAGCTCTATGTTAAAATGTCCAACTTTACAGCTGCAGTTCCTCCAGTGTCCACTAGAGTCTGTCTCCTGCAGTGAGTCAGTCTCCATAGAGCTCTATGTTAAAATAAACATGATTACAGTCTGGTATAAAAACAGTTTGGGTCTCTAGAGCTGGTTTCTCTCTTCTACTGTACGTGCTGAATGTTTCTACATGTTTACTTGATATTATGGCTTTAAGTGATGTAGAATTAGGGGTGGAAGAAACATGTTTATTTGGAGGCTGCCAGGTTCAATTCCAGGTGATTGGGATAAAACTTCACAGATGTGACACACACAGAAAGAGACGACAAGAATCAGAACTGCAACAGACTTCAATGTGACACATCAGACAGGTGAGAAAAAGCTCATTATCAACATTCAGGAAGTGTTGAAGTCAGAGACGCGTCAATCAATGAGACACTAATGAGGCTGATTATTGATCGCAAAGGAAGCAATCCCATCTCTTTAAATGTGCAGAAGTGATATCATCGTCACCTCGAATGTCATTTTAAAAAAGACATATTTAAAGGAGCAGCATTTAACCATGATCCCTAGTGGTCAACATGGGTACTGCAGTCTAAACTCTAATCATCACAGAGAGCTGTCTGGCTCCGCCCCCTCCTCTCACACAGGTCTGCATGTGGTGGACACTGTAGCTTCAGTATTTAGCCAGCTCTGCATGTGGTGGACACTGTAGCTTCAGTGTTTAGCCAGCTCTGCATGTAGAGACACTGTAGCTTCAGTGTTTAGCCAGCTCTACATGTGGTGGACACTGTAGCTTCAGTGTTTAGCCAGCTCTTCATGTAGAGACACTGTAGCTTCAGTGTTTAGCCAGCTCTACATGTGGTGGACACTGTAGCTTCAGTGTTTAGCCAGCTCTGCATTTGGTGGACACTGTAGCTTCAGTGTTTAGCCAGCTCTGCATGTAGAGACACTGTAGCTTCAGTGTTTAGCCAGCTCTGCATGTGGTGGACACAGTAGCTTCAGTGTTTAGCCAGCTCTGCATGTGGTGGACACTGTAGCTTCAGTGTTTAGCCAGCTCTGCATGTAGAGACACTGTAGCTTCAGTGTTTAGCCAGCTCTACATGTGGTGGACACTGTAGCTTCAGTGTTTAGCCAGCTCTGCATGTGGTGGACACTGTAGCTTCAGTGTTTAGCCAGCTCTGCATGTGGTGGACACTGTAGCTTCAGTGTTTAGCCAGCTCTGCATGGGTCTGTAAAGCTTTCTGCGTTCTAACCTCTCTCCATGTTTCATCTCCAACATTGATCCTAGTTTGAGCAGCTTTCTGCTGCTGGAGCTTATTAGAAACATGCAGAGGCTTTTTAGCTCGGGTACAATCACTTCTATCTGAAGCAGTTCCACTGCCCGCTTCCATCGCTGCAACACCTGTTCACCTGATAACTGCTCTCATATCTGGCAAACCCAGGGGCGTCCAAAACGGCCTTCAAAGCCCCGCCTACCTTCTCTGGTCCAATCAGATCCAGAGCATTCAGGAGCAGAATCTAAAGTTAGAAGGGGGACATGTGTTTTTGTTGTCTCGTTTACAGAGAAGCTGACAAACGTTCATATGTTCACAAGCAGTCAGCAGACGGGTTCGAGTTGGACTCTTGGTTTCACACAGATCCGGGTGATGTGATGTTCAGTCTTTGCTGTTCAGAGCTCAGCGTTGGAGGAGCAGCGGAGAAGCATCCGGACACGTTTCCATCTCAGGAGGAAACACAAAGAGTCGTGGCGTCTCGAGCACGCCTCCTGTTTGTTTCTGCCATGAATGTTTTGTGAAAGTGAGCTCCAACCACAGAAAACGTGAAAGTAATTAAGACAAGCTGCAACATGCGGGAGGCGTGGCCTGTGACCTGCAGAATGACACGTTTTGAGGCTTCCTGCGGCGTCTTCCAGCCCCTCCCACCGCTGCCCTCTGAGTACTGTTGTACCTCGCCACGCACTGCAGTCTGCAAACTTCCCCTCCAAACATTTGCACAACAACATACAACAACGAAGACGAGCAAGTTAACAGGGAAGAGACGCCGGCTTTTTAGCACTTTGCCGCTTCTCGCACACCCCACGGTGACGGGAATCACACCCGTGGAGGAGGAGGGGGCTGCTAAAATGTAACGACGGGTGGTGGGTGTCAAATCTGTCAGTGCTCGTGTGTGTGTGTGTGTGTGTGTGTGTGTGTGTGTGTGTGCAGCTTCAGTGATGTACGAGTGTGAATGAGCAGTGTGTGTCAATGGTGTGTGAATAACTGAGTGCTCTGTGTGTGTGAAAGTATATTCCTTCTGAGCGCGCTCAGTATAATGAGGCTGAAAGGCACCATGTTGGAGGAGAGAGAGGAGTCACTGGGATGTGAGACATTTAGAAAAAAAAAAAAAACAGGCTCAGTTGCTCGATGGTTTCATCTGATGAGAACAAGCAGGAAAAAAGAAGCGGAAGTGTAACATCCTGCAGTTCCTGGAGTGTCCACTAGAGGCTGGCTGCAGATCACAGGAAGTCACATACACACCCATTCAAAAAGCCTGTTTTCACATCGGTCAGATTAGCTCACGTCTCGAGCGGAAACAAACAGGTGATAAATAAAAATCAGGGGTCTCACACCTTTCTTCACCTGAGATCATCACATGACCTGCATTTATTTACACAGAACAAATCAGCTGAATGAAGCTGCTGTGTGAGAATAAACCCTCAAACCATCATCAGTCAGCGAGCTAACAGCAGTCAGCGAGCTAACAGCAGTCAGCGAGCTAACTGCAGTCAGCGAGCTAACAGCAGCTCCCGAGCTAACAGCAGTCAACGAGCTAACAGCAGCTCCCGAGCTAACAGCAGTCAGCGAGCTAACAGCAGTCAGCGAGCTAACAGCAGTCAGCGAGCTAACTGCAGTCAGCGAGCTAGCAGCAGTCAGCGAGCTAACTGCAGTCAGCGAGCTAGCAGCAGTCAGCGAGCTAACAGCAGTCAGCGAGCTAGCAGCAGTCAGCGAGCTAGCAGCAGTCAGCGAGCTAACAGCAGTCAGCGAGCTAACAGCAGCTCCCGAGCTAACAGCAGTCAGCGAGCTAACTGCAGTCAGCGAGCTAACTGCAGTCAGCGAGCTAACTGCAGTCAGCGAGCTAACAGCAGTCAGCGAGCTAACAGCAGTCAGCGAGCTAACTGCAGTCAGCGAGCTAACTGCAGTCAGCGAGCTAACAGCAGCTCCCGAGCTAACAGCAGTCAGCGAGCTAACAGCAGCTCCCGAGCTAACAGCAGTCAGCGAGCTAACAGCAGCTCCCGAGCTAACTGCAGTCAGCGAGCTAACAGCAGTCAGCGAGCTAACAGCAGCTCCCGAGCTAACAGCAGCTCCTGAGCTACCTGTCGGAGACTCCTGCTCGGAATGAGGAGTGAGCAGAGGAGGAGTTCACGTGCAGAGGGATGCTGATGGAGAACAGACACATGGAGGCTGATGGAACAAAGCTTCCGTCGGGGCGTAGGAGGGGGAAGATATTTTAGTGTCGGTGCAGCAGAGCGGGTCAGAGGAGGCGGGATTGTGGGTGTTGGAGTCTGGATTTCCGACTGGTGAACTTGTGACTCACGTCTCAGTGAGAAACACACCTGGCTTTCTTTAGCTCTCTGTGATCAGTTCAATGCTGCGAGCTCGAACACACTCAGAGTTCTGCCTCGGAGCGCTGCAACAAGAACACACAGGAACCACACGAGTAAGTGCAAGGTGCGCCGAGAGGGGCGACAGGAACAAACCAAGGACTGCGGGAGGAGAGGATTCAAACCACAAAGAGACTAACAATGATGAGAAAGATGCAGTGAGGCGAGATGCACATTAAGAAGCTGCAGGCGCCACTCGCAGGGTTTAAATGAACCTGGATCTGAGACGGAAAGACTTGAAATGACCACGGTTGTTTCACGCTTTGCCCGAGCACGACGGTCTGCTTCCCCTCAGTAACATCATTCTGTTCCCGAGTACCCTTGAGCATGACCACAGTTTGACACTGATCAAATGAACCACACTTTGGTGTCAAGCGTACTCTGCTCCGGCTCCGGGTCCGAGTCCGAGTCTGGGTCCGGGTCCCTATTCAGAAAGAGACTCAAACACGACCACAGAGAGACAGTCCAACAGACCGCCGTGATGTCACCACGCTCCTGCTGAGTCATCACGGCGCTGCTTCAGACGTCACTTCTGACCATGACATCCTTGATGAGTTTTGTGCCGCCGTGACGTTTGACAGCGCGGCGTCCTGAGCTCTGACTCACCACCTTTATATAGCACCGTTACTACGCTGCACATTCTCAGTGAGTCACGGTGCTGACAGGAAGAAGTGTCGCCTCCGGAGAAAGGCTTTACAGAGTTTTATGTAATTCATGCACAAAATGGAGATCAGGCAGAGGAGGCCAGAGCGCCGTACTGGGACTTCCTGTGATGGGATTATCGCTGCACGTCACCAGAGTTTAATCGGACTTTGTCATGGTGCAGCTCAGTCACTCCCCTGTGTGTGTTAATCCGTCACACAGGACGCACACATCACCTGGATTAAGTTCACTTTTACAAATCAGGCTTGGTTTATAAAACTATAAAAACAGAGAGAATTCATTATTAAAGTTTAATCCTGCTGTGAAGACACGAGTTTCAAACACCGGACGTTCACAAAGTCTCCACAAGGCTCCAACAGCACAAACGCAGCACAGAGGTTAAAGGTCAGAGACTGAACTAGCTGAGGTGACACCTAGCAGCTCCCAGCTGTCAATCAAAGAGGAGGCCACGCCCCCTAATTCTACATCACTTTAAGACTTAATATAATGTAACCAGCAACTCTATGGAGACTGACTCACTGCAGGAGACAGACTCTAGTGGACACTGGAGGAACTGCAGCTGTAAAGTTGGAAGATTAGCATCCTGCAGTACCTGGAGTGTCCACTAGAGGCTGGCTGCAGTACCTGGAGTGTCCACTAGAGGCTGGTTGCAGTACCTGGAGTGTCCACTAGAGGCTGGCTGCAGTACCTGGAGTGTCCACTAGAGGCTGGTTGCAGTACCTGGAGTGTCCACTAGAGGCTGGCTGCAGTACCTGGAGTGTCCACTAGAGGCTGGCTGCAGCAGCACAGGAAGTCACATACACACCCATTCAAACAGCCTGTTTTTACAGCAGACATGAACATGTTTACAGCCTGCTTCAAAAAACCAAATAGGTGTGATTAGCTCATGTCTCCATCCACACACACTGTACGGGGGGGGGAATGTTTTGATGACTCAGCAGTTCTGATTGGATGAAGGATCAGAGTTATTCACAATAAGGCGTGTAGCTGAGCTGATTGACAGGTGGGCGCCCCCTGCAGGGACACACAGGGGAGGACACGCAGGCTTTGTACGTTCATATTTACAGTCTGTGGTGAGTGACTCACTGCAGGAGAAAGCCCCTAGAGGACACCCGAGGAACTGCACTCTTAATGTGAACAGCAAACACACGTTATGAAAGCAGCAAGAATCAGCTGATTGTTTTGTTTTATTGTGTCTGCCATCATCATACAAATACAGACCTGACAAGGTACGCCCGGTCTGTCTCCAACAACACACACACACACACACACACACACACACACACACACACACACACACACACATGCACACACACACATGCACACCATATGCCACATTTCTGGCATGATCCTTTGTAATAAATGGAAGTAAAAGGAGGCAAGGTTGAAGCGTAGGAGGGCTGGCAGGAGTGTGTGTCTTTGTGTGTACATATCTAAGTGTGTATGTGTGTATGTGCGTGTGTGTCTCCTAGCAACCAGCACACTTCTCTCTGTGACTGAGCTGAAGTAAAAGCAGCAGCAGCAGCAGCGCTCGCTCACATCCAACAGGTGTGCAGACTCTCACTCGTCCCTGCATCCATCTGTGTCTTCACTTGTCTTCATGTCTCAGCCTCCGTCCATCGATACGTCAAACACAGAGAATATATAGAGGACGGTTTAGAACATCTGTTTTTCTCCTCCTTTAGATTAAGACGCTGATCTGCTCTAGAACATTCCCTCATTTATGTTGTTTACTCTTATATTTTCTAACTCACCTGTTCCTGCCTGCTCTGAAGAAGCATCATGTCCTGTCTTTAGACACATGTCTTCCTTTAAGCTCAAACTAAACCTGCAAACACACATGAGAGTGACACGAGGTGGAACTCAGGACGAGATGAAGGGGACGCACAGAGATGTTTCTGGTGGTTGGTGAAAGCACCCACATGCACAGAGGCTGTGGTGCTGCAGGCGGGCGACCCGGGTCTGAATCCAACCTGAGCAGGCGGGCGACCCGGGTCTGAATCCAACCTGAGCAGCCGGGCGACCCGGGTCTGAATCCAACCTGAGCAGGCGGGCGACCCGGGTCTGAATCCAACCTGAGCAGGCGGGCGACCCGGGTCTGAATCCAACCTGAGCAGGCGGGCGACCCGGGTCTGAATCCAACCTGAGCAGCCGGGCGACCCGGGTCTGAATCCAACCTGAGCAGGCGGGCGACCCGGGTCTGAATCCAACCTGAGCAGCCGGGCGACCCGGGTCTGAATCCAACCTGAGGCTCTTCCCTGCACGTCATAGGCTGAGACTTTGTGACTCTATGCACGGTCATATCTCTAAAATAAAATGAATGAAAAGATAACAAGGCTTAAACAGAGGAGTTATTTCACCCTGCTCTGGTCAGAGTGATTATTAATATTAATAATAATAATAATAATATCAACATATCTGATCAATGCAGTACAATGTGTTTATTCAACTTGGATTATTCTGAAGATAAAAAAATGATTTTCAGATGATCCTGAATACAAACACAAATAATCATGTCATCCATGATCTTCAGCAGTCCAGGAGGTTTCCCTCACTCCCCCCCCCCCCCCCTCCTCTCCAGCCACTGTTGACGTCCGCGGCGCTGTCACCATCACCGGTTTCCACGCTGCTCTCCGGTCCAGTCATGTAGTCATTATGGCTCCTTTAATCCCACATCCTGTCTGTGTGTGTGTCCTCGCGGCTTTCACGCGCCTTTTCTTCTAGTTTTACAAGTTTATTGGACGTTTTTTCACTCTTTTTTTCGCGCCTTTCTGAGGAGTTCCGCGCACCCTTCACCTCTCCATCGTTTCACATCCCTCCTCTGTCCGCTCCACCTGGACCGCTAATCTCCACCTTCAATCCCCCGGGTGTGCTCATCCCTCATCGTCGTGACTGCTGATTGTTTCCTGGCAGATTGGAAAGCTCCGGGGAAACGGCTCCTATGAGTGCGCCTCCGCTGATCCGTGCGCCCAGCCCGCTCCCGTTCTCAGGGGGGACAAACAGCACCGGCACCGGCACCGGGGGAGGAGGTGCTGGTGGTAATGGAGGAGGAGGAGGAGGAGGTAATGGCGTGATCTCCTTCCAGATCCAGATCGGTCTGAGCCGGGAGCCGGTGCTGCTGGACGCCGCAGAGCTCAGCCTGAGTCAGGTCCGGGAGGTGGCGTGCTCCATCGTGGACCAAAAGGTAACCGAGTCCTCATCAGACCTCTAACTCACGCAGAAGTTTGAATACTGTGCCAAAAGTTACAGCTCCAAAAGTTGGAGTTAGTGCATGAATGAAGTGCGTGTTGATGCAGAAACAGAGAATTCATGACGAGTTTGACTCGTTTGTTTGGTTTGCTGAAGATCTACAAAGAGAACATTTAACAAGGAGACAAATCAAAGCCAGTCAGTCACAGAGAATAAAATAAGTTGTATTAAATAAATAAAATGGTGGCCGACTAAGACAACATTCAGAACTGCAGCTTCCAATCCAAGCTGGATTATCTTTTATAATGTTCTGATCTGTAATCCCTCAGAGTTCAACATTGTAGATTCATTTGATAGAGTCTGCTGGGGCCCCAGGGGGCCCTCCAACCATCATGTCTGCTCCCTCCTCTTCCTGCTTCTGTTGTCTCTCCTGCAGACGGACACTTCTTCATTTGTCCTTTCATTTACAAACGTTGCTTTTAAAGTCGACGGTGCTGAGCAGCGAGTGCTCGGGGGCCCCTGAGGGACGTTTTCTACTGTCCTTGCAAAATGTGCACATTTTGGGCCACTGCTTTGCTTTCAAGTGTGTGAGTGGTCAGGGGCCCCCTTACCGGCCTGGGGCCCCAAGTAGTTGCCAACCATGCCTGTAGACGAGCAGCGCTTCTTTAAAGTGACACCAAACACGTCAGACAGTTTGTTGATTTTTAAATCTGAGTTCGTTTCGAAAGTTTCGACCCCTCTGACGTAGAAGTGAAACAGACTGTGATACTGCGATGTGACACTTTGGGACACGTACAGGTGGAAACAGGAAGTCCTCGAGAAGATCAAACACAGACAGAATCTGAAGCCTGCTTCACACGGCAGGATAATTATTGGCCCCGATTCTCCCCTTCTGATAATCTTCAGGACGCCCCGATCATCATCAGATAATCTTATCAGATCATCCTGCTGTGTGTTCAGACCGCTCCGATCTCAAATCGGGGATATTCAACATGTTGGATTGTTTTGACCCGATCTCTCATCATGTGTGGTGTTTCTCCCCCCGAGGAGAAAACGAGCACGAGCCTGTTGACTGTGACGCGCAGCCAATCAGAGAGCGAGGTGACGTAGTAGCAAAACAACAACTACTCACCTCCATATCATCATGTAGCAAGTACAGCTCATGCTCCCGTTGTCTCCGCCCCTTTAAGCCACGCCTCTTTTTAAAACGTGTTTTCAGATAAAAACAAACGATCCCTGTTACATCCTCTTCATCTGTTTGTTGACTCTGGAATCACGTTTGATCTCGAGAGGTTTTGCGAGGTTTCCCGTCTGATCGGGGGACGTTGGCGAGTGAAATCTGTTCGTGTGTTGATGTTGCCGTGTGGCCGCACGCCACACACTGTACGACCAAAACTGTAAAACCTCCGATTATTTATCGCCGTGTGTGTGCTCTCTACAGTTTGGGAAATCGGCCGACAATTTTAAAATCCTGCCGTGTGAAGCGGCCTGAAAACGTTTGATTCATCATGACTATAAATACTTTTTTAAAGGTCTTGACAGGAAACACGCTGAACCCATTTTCATAGTGTTCAGTTCAAGAAGAGGAAGCTGATATCATGAGGCCTGCTTCATCTTCACTTTGATCGGTTGGTGATGGAGAAGCTCTGGAGTTATCCTCTTCGAAACATTATATTTAAATATTACATTTTTCCCTGAGAGCGTGACATGTTTGGGCAGCTTGTAGGAGCAGATAAAACACCAATAATGCTAAAGAAAGAATGATTGACAGGTTCTTACAGCGCTCCAAAGTCGTGCTGGGACTTTAATAAACTACACAAACAACACAAAGACAAACCAAACATCTGCAAAGAGACCAAGACAGACCACATGAGCCCTGACGATGAGCTCGAAGGCGGGACAGAGACTCAGAGGTCGATACAGTGACCACAAAGAGACTCACGACGAACACGAGGTCACCGACACAACCCAGAAGGATCATTAGAGGAGGAAGTGCTCAGACTTAGGAGTAAGGAAAGGAAGGAAGGAAAGGAAGCTTCTGACCATGTGACCTCAGACTTGGATCCAGATGGGAAACATCTGACCACCTCGTGTTCAAACGACACACATGTAGCCCTGCATGTGTGTGTGGGGGGAATATTCAATAAGGTATTGATCATGTGCAGGGCCATAGAGTCGTGATCAGTCGATGATGCAGATTTTATCTCTGAGGACCTGATGGACCCTCGGGGTGGACTCTTCAGCTGGAGGCTCAACATTCAAACAGCTCTTTGGCTTTGAACAGACGGCTGTGGATCAGGTGGTGGGTTGAGGGTTCGATCCCCAGCTGTGTCCTTGGGCCAGACACTTAGCCCCGTGATGCGCCCGCTGCTCCGTCAGAGGGCCGACCTATTCAGGGTGACTCAGAGTGCTTTGGAGGACTCCAGGAGGCACACATGGCTGCAGATTTGATATCCATGTAACATTCAACCATTGGACCAAATATGGACCCCTGCATCGATACCAGCGAGCGCCGCCGTCCGTGTTCGCCGGAGCTGCAATTAAAAGAACTCTTGGAATCTAAAAATGTCCGCACTGCAGAAGACTGCATGGACGCACGGCTTGCACTGTGTTTCTTGGTCTTTCCCTGCATGTGTAACGATGTACAGTATGTGCGCCTGGAAAGCAGCAGATCTGCTCCCGTGTTAGTCAGCGTGGTGACTCACTCGCTGCTCGCTGGAAACGACATGAATTCTTCCCTTTGTTTGCTCGCTCTGCAGGGGTTTCTCTGTTTTTTCTGGCTTTTGCTTTATGAACTGAAGCTGTTGCCAAACGTTCGCAATTAAAACCTCACACACACACACACACACACACACACACACACACACACACACACACACACACACACACACACACACACACACACACAGTGTCAGTGTCCTTATGAATGTGATAGATGTCCTCTTTCACACTTCAACAACTCACGAGTTTGTGAATGTGAGCTTGTTACACAAACAACAATTATTTTGTTATGAATGTGATCGCCCTCTCTCTCTCTCTCTCTCTCTCTCTCTCTCTCTCTCTCTCTCTCTCTTTAGACACCCAATCTGAACAGAAGCCAGTCCAAACCAACAATCATTAAGATCCAATCCACTCATTCACACCTCCATGTCTACTGTCTTTGTGCACTCTTTAATCAGCTAAATGAAGGGTAATGTACTTCATGTACTTCATGTACTGCAGGTATGGAGTGGGGGGGGGGGGGGGGGGGGGGGGTTGTCCAATCACCGCAACTTTACTGCAAATTTGAACAATCAAAATATTTTCCCCGAAACTTTCACCAATCAGAGTCGTCCCCCGCCAAAACAGCGAGCTGTACGTCACCAAAGTTTAGTGACCACGGACCAAACTCACTTCCTGTTTGTCAGCACTCAGCAGAGTGAGCGTGAAGCGCTGCAGGTCCGTCCCGTCTCCATGACAACCGTTTGTTGACAACGTGCCGCTGTGTAGCTGACGCTGCTCCGTCACTTTTTACTGCACGTTTAATATTTGAGATGGTTTTTTAACCCAGCAGACACAGAGTGTGTGTGTGTGTGTGTGTGTGTGTGTGTGTGTGTGTGTGTGTGTGTGTGTGTGTGTGTGTGTGTGTGTGTGTGTGTGTGTGTGTGAGTGAGGCAGATGAACATGCTTCACAAAGTAAATCGCTCTGCTCAGGTTCAAATATGACTCAGTCACATCGAAGTGTGCAAGAAAGTAAATGACATGAAAACAAATCACAACTATTTTGCACATTTTTGCTTCCTGCCGCAATTTAATTGCAAAAAACAGCAAAAAGACTTCTCAACATTCATTGCAATTTTTTTGGAAAATCTGCTGTGAAATCTGATTATTTTAGGCCTCAACAATCAACAAAAAGTCCACGAAGTCCTGGAGGGAGTGCCTATTTGGTTATTTGGAAACAGACTGTAAAGAGGATGGTCAGATGGAAAATATTTAGTGATGAGAAAGAGAAGAGTGATGAGAGAGAGAGAGAGAGAGAGAGAGAGG
>NC_136709.1:166193-226966 GCF_947650265.1 Symphodus melops
CATCACTCGCAACATGCGACACTTAACACCTCAAATAGCAGCAAATGAAGTGATTAACAGGAGAAGGTGTGTGTGTGTGTGTGTGTGTGTGTGTGTGTGTGTGTGTGTGTGTGTGAAAACAGGTGTTTGATGAGAGCATTATTAAAGGCTTTCACAAAGTGCCAAACTTTCACTAAATATTTCTTTTGAGTTTCTCTCTGTTCATACAGCTCACCTGTTCACCATGAGGGCTTCAAGGCATGTCGACTTAGGGGGCGTGGCCTCTTTGAGTGACAGCTGGGAGCTGCTAGCTGTCCCCTCAGCTGATTCAGTCCCTGACCTTTGACCTCTGGGTCATGTTGGTGCTGTTGGAGCCTTTTAGAGACTTATAATAATAATAATCTGTCTCTCTGTGAGCTTCTGTCCAACGAGCCGCAGCTCCAACCACACCTGGACGGCGAGCTCGCTCTGCTCGCGCTCTGCTCGCGCTCTCTGCTCGCTCTCTGCTCGCTCTCTGCTCGCTCGCTCTCTGCTCGCGCTCTCTGCTCGCTCTCTGCTCGCTCTCTGCTCGCGCTCTGCTCGCTCTCTGCTCGCTCTCTGCTCGCTCTCTGCTCGCTCTCTGCTCGCTCTCTGCTCGCTCTCTGCTCGCTCTCTGCTCGCTCTCTGCTCGCGCTCTGCTCGCTCTCTGCTCGCTCGCTCTCTGCTCGCTCTCTGCTCGCTCTCTGCTCGCTCTCTGCTCGCTCTCTGCTCGCGCTCTGCTCGCTCTCTGCTCGCTCTCTGCTGGTCATAGGTCGATTTACTCGGAGTCAGGCTTGTTGACAGATTCTCTAAAGACAGCAGGCTGCTTTGTTTAAGTCTCCCTGTTGGAAGGTGATGTATTTTGTTTGAATCCAGCAGAAACACACTCCATCATGTCTGTGTGTGTGTGTGTGTGTGTGTGTGTGTGTGTGTGTGTGTGTGTGTATATATGTGTGTGTGTGTGTGTGTGTGTGTGTGTGTGTGTGTGTCTCACACACACCTGCAGCTAAAGGCTACAGTCCTGACACAGACAGACAGCAGGCGCCGCAGCGTCCAGTTGCTTCAGTGTAAACTCAACGGGTCAGACCTTGAAAAGGACACGCCCTTTCAAGGTCACACGCCCTTTCAAGGTTACACGCCCTTTCAAGGTCACTTTCCTCTGACTGAAAACGTTTGTCCTAACCGGGGTTAAATTCATTTTCACCACTGTTAAATGCACAACATTGAAACAAGTTATTTTATCTGTGTCGGTAAAGTCCAACTTCGACCCCAGGAATGACCAGAGACACTGTCCAACACTTTGAGTGTCACTGAGCAAACACACACACACACACACACACACACACACACACACACACACACCTCTGTGACAGTGATAATAAAGCTGTGTACTCTGTGTTTCTGCCGGTAGCTGTTCCTCCTCGTTGCCTGGCAACTGATGATGATTGCGCCTGTGAAGTGTCCTTCCAAGGGCCATTATGAGACACACACACACACACACACACACACACACACACACACACACACACACACACACACTGAGTGAAGGGGAACAGATGTGTTTGTGTTTTCTGTCATTGTTCTCTGTCTTTCATCCTTTCATGTGTCTTTTGTTCATCTCGCTCTTCATCGTCGCTCTTTCATCATTTCTTGTGTCGCTTTGATTTATTCACATTCTGTCCTCCGACTTAAGTCATGTGACCATCACAAGCTGGACCACTTCCCGTACTGGCCTCCGATCCAGACCACAGTCTGTACATCCAGAGTGAAGAAGAAACACTGTCGTGGAGATGAACACGTTCAGAGCTGAACTTTAAATATACAATCAGTGCGCGCACACACACACACACACACACACACACACGCACACACACGCACACACACGCACACACACACACACACACACACACGCAGCTTCATAATCTGCTGCTGATGTCACTACATAATGGTGCTCACACACACACACACACACACACACACACAGGTTTATAAATGGCTTCATTGCAGCATGTCCCGTCGTCATGGTGACGGCCGTCTCTCATCCTTATAAGGCGTTCTCAAAGTGTCGTCAGGTGTTCAGTCTGTTCCAGCGCAGAGTTTTTATTAAAACACACACACACACACACACACACACACACACACACACACACACAGAGCGAGGTGACGAGGTCCTGCGTGTTCTGAGAGGGGAGGGGACTCTTTAAAGACGACCACCAATCAGATGTCCCCGTATCCTCCTCTCAAACAAAGAGCTCCGTCTCTCCAGGGACGCTTTCTCAAATGTCCCTGTCTTCACTGAAGACATGTTGAAGACGTGACAGAGCAACACGTGACGACAACAGGTGTGTTCCTACAGTCTGTGCAGAGCAACACGTGACGACAACAGGTGTGTTCCTACAGTCTGTGCAGAGCAACACGTGACGACAGGTGCAACAACATGACAGCACACTGACAGATTCATCCAGCAACAAGCAGCCTGAGACACTCAAAGACAGGAACCAGTCAGGGAGGGGCAGATGATGGAGGGGCAGAGGACGGAGGGGCAGAGGATGGAGGGGCAGAGGACGGAGGGGCAGATGATGGAGGGGCAGAGGACGGAGGGGCAGAGGATGGAGGGGACGGAGGGGCAGAGGATGGAGGGGACGGAGGGGCAGAGGACGGAGGGGCAGAGGACGGAGGGGCAGAGGACGGAGGGGCAGAGAATGGAGGGGCAGAGGACGGAGGGGCAGAGGATGGAGGGGCAGAGGACGGAGGGGCAGAGGATGGAGGGGACGGAGGGGCAGAGGATGGAGGGGACGGAGGGGCAGAGGACGGAGGGGCAGAGGACGGAGGGGACGGAGGGGCAGAGGACGGAGGGGCAGAGGACGGAGGGGCAGATGATGGAGGGGCAGAGGACGGAGGACAGATGATGGAGGGGCAGAGGATGGAGGGGCAGATGATGGAGGGGCAGAGGACGGAGGACAGATGATGGAGGGGCAGATGATGGAGGGGCAGATGATGGAGGGGCAGAGGACGGAGGGGCAGATGATGGAGGGGCAGAGGATGGAGGGGCAGATGATGGAGGGGATGGAGGGGCAGAGGATGGAGGGGACGGAGGGGCAGAGGATGGAGGACAGATGATGGAGGGGCAGATGATGGAGGGGCAGAGGATGGAGGGGCAGAGGACGGAGGGGCAGAGGACGGAGGGGACGGAGGGGACGGAGGGGCAGAGGATGGAGGGGACGGAGGGGCAGAGGATGGAGGGGCAGAGGATGGAGGGGCAGAGGACGGAGGGGCAGAGGATGGAGGGGACGGAGGGGCAGAGGATGGAGGCGACGGAGGGGCAGAGGACGGAGGGGCAGAGGACGGAGGGGACGGAGGGGCAGAGGACGGAGGGGCAGAGGACGGAGGACAGATGATGGAGGGGCAGATGATGGAGGGGCAGATGATGGAGGGGCAGAGGATGGAGGGGCAGAGGATGGAGGACAGATGATGGAGGGGCAGAGGATGGAGGGGCAGATGATGGAGGGGCAGAGGACGGAGGACAGATGATGGAGGGGCAGATGATGGAGGGGCAGAGGATGGAGGACAGATGATGGAGGGGCAGATGATGGAGGGGCAGAGGATGGAGGACAGATGATGGAGGGGCAGATGATGGAGGGGCAGATGATGGAGGGGCAGAGGATGGAGGACAGATGATGGAGGGGCAGATGATGGAGGGGCAGATGATGGAGGGGCAGAGGATGGAGGGGCAGATGATGGAGGGGTAGATGATGGAGGGGCAGAGGATGGAGGGGACGGAGGGGCAGAGGATGGAGGGGCAGATGATGGAGGGGCAGATGATGGAGGGGTAGATGATGGAGGGGCAGATGATGGAGGGGCAGAGGATGGAGGACAGATGATGGAGGGGCAGAGGATGGAGGACAGATGATGGAGGGGCAGATGATGGAGGGGCAGATGATGGAGGGGCAGAGGATGGAGGGGCAGATGATGGAGGGGCAGAGGATGGAGGGGACGGAGGGGCAGAGGATGGAGGGGCAGATGATGGAGGGGCAGATGATGGAGGGGTAGACGATGGAGGGGCAGATGATGGAGGGGCAGAGGATGGAGGACAGATGATGGAGGGGCAGATGATGGAGGGGCAGAGGATGGAGGGGCAGATGATGGAGGGGCAGAGGACGGAGGGGCAGAGGATGGAGGGGACGGAGGGGCAGAGGATGGAGGGGACGGAGGGGCAGATGATGGAGGGGCAGAGGACGGAGGGGCAGAGGATGGAGGGGACGGAGGGGCAGAGGATGGAGGGGACGGAGGGGCAGAGGACGGAGGGGACGGAGGGGCAGAGGACGGAGGGGCAGAGGACGGAGGACAGATGATGGAGGGGCAGATGATGGAGGGGCAGAGGATGGAGGACAGATGATGGAGGGGCAGAGGATGGAGGACAGATGATGGAGGGGCAGATGATGGAGGGGCAGATGATGGAGGGGTAGATGATGGAGGGGCAGATGATGGAGGGGTAGAGGATGGAGGGGCAGATGATGGAGGGGCAGATGATGGAGGGGTAGATGATGGAGGGGCAGATGATGGAGGGGCAGATGATGGAGGGGTAGATGATGGAGGGGCAGATGATGGAGGGGCAGAGGATGGAGGGGCAGATGATGGAGGGGCAGATGATGGAGGGGTAGATGATGGAGGGGCAGAGGGGCTTCAATCTGCCCACAGCAACAACCAGGTCTGAAGTCTTTTGAGAGTGAGTGTGTCAGCGTGTTCAGGAGTCACAGCAGGAGGAGCTCTAATAATAGCGGGCTGGTCTAAATGCAGCAGGTATGGATGACTCCAGCTGAGCCGTGTCAGCACAGGGTGTCAGAACAGACCTGAAGGTTTCATTGCTTTTACTCTCCAGTTGAAAGACTTCAGCAACAAGCTTAAAAAACCCATCAGAGTGTAGACCTGGCCCTGGCCCAGTCCTCATGTGTGGACTGGGCCAGGGTTACTGGGTGCTCTCTTTGGCTGTCCTGGGTCTAACTGGTGGACTTAAAGGGGATTATAACTGTTCAGGGTGACGACTGGACTCATCACGTCAACCAATTCAACCCAACTTTATTGATAGAGCACATTTAAAAACAACAGACAAGAGCTGCAGAAGAAAACAGAAAAAAAAAACCTTTAGACTTTAAAAACAGGAGGAGAGAGGGAGGTGATCAGACCCCCCTTCTCTCTCTCACCTACTCCGCTTGCAGCTGTAGTCCCCCCCCCCCCCTCAATAATATCCTCAACAACACACTTCATAGATACATCATGTTTGTGTGTGTGTGTGTGTGTGTGTGTGTGTGTGTGTGTGTGTGTGCTGTCACCATAGCAGCAGTGCTAGTCTAGTTGTCATGGCACCCAAAACTCAAGGCTGATCCCTCTCCTCCTCCTCCTCCTCCTCCACTTTGGTTCAACATGTTCTCCATTAAATCTATTATCCTAAATATTCACCTGCAGCTCCTTTGCTTCCTGCAAGGCATTCTGGGTACTGTAGTACACACACTGTATTGTTCCTGTTGGCATCAACGAGCTAACGAGCCTGCCAGCGAGGTTGTCATGTGCTGCAGAAACATGTCGTGGCCTCACCGAACCACTTCTCCTTATTTATGTGTTGTGTACTTGTGTGTGCGTGTCTGTGTGTGTGTGTACACTTGTGTGTGTGTGTGTGTGTCTGTGTGTGTGTACACTTGTGTGTGTGTGTACATTTGTGTGAGTGTGTACATTTGTGTGTGTGTGTGTAGACGTTCGATAGCAGACTCAGCAGTCACTCTGCAGTTGGTCGTTGTGTTGCTCGTTTCAGCGTGTCTGCATCGATTCTTAACAGTGAAATGCACATGTACCTTTCTGTGGTTCACCCCTCAGTGTGTGTGTGTGTGTGTGTGTGTGTGTGTGTGTGTGTGTGTGTGTGTGTGTGTGTGTGTGTGTGTGTGTGTGTGTGTGGCTTATTTATCCCACTACCCTTGTGAGGACCAATCAGGCTGGCTAATGACTCGATGAATGTGTTATAAAATGATTCATTCTCCTCCCGATCGTCAGCTGATGGACATCAAATCTCCTCATTTCTCCTCTTCCTCTATCCTGGTTACATCCTGGTTACATCCTGGTAACATCCTGGTTACATCCTGGTAACATCCTGGTAACATCCTGGTTACATCCTGGTTACATCCTGGTTAAATCTTGGTTACATCCTGGTTACATCCTGGTTACATCCTGGTAACATCCTGGTTAAATCTTGGTTACATCCTGGTTAAATCTTGGTTACATCCTGGTAACATCCTGGTTACATCCTGGTAACATCCTGGTTAAATCTTGGTTACATCCTGGTAACATCCTGGTTACATCCTGGTAACATCCTGGTAACATCCTGGTTACATCCTGGTTACATCCTGGTTAAATCGTGGTTACATCCTGGTTACATCCTGGTTACATCCTGGTAACATCCTGGTTAAATCTTGGTTACATCCTGGTTACATCCTGGTTAAATCGTGGTTACATCCTGGTAACATCCTGGTTACATCCTGGTTACATCCTGGTTACATCCTGGTAACATCCTGGTTACATCCTGGTAACATCCTGGTTACATCCTGGTTACATCCTGGTTACATCCTGGTAACATCCTGGTTAAATCTTGGTTACATCCTGGTTACATCCTGGTTAAATCGTGGTTACATCCTGGTTACATCCTGGTTACATCCTGGTAACATCCTGGTTACATCTTGGTTACATCCTGGTTACATCCTGGTTTAATCTTGGTTACATCTTGGTTACATCCTGGTAACATCCTGGTTACATCCTGGTTAAATCTTGGTTAAATCCTGGTTACATCCTGGTTACATCCTGGTTAAATCTTGGTTACATCCTGGTTAAATCTTGGTTACATCCTGGTTAAATCTTGGTTACATCCTGGTTACATCCTGGTTAAATCCTGGTTAAATCTTGGTTAGATCGCGGTTACATCGCGGTTACATCCTGGTTACATCATGGCTGGTTACATCCTGGTTACATCGTGGTTACATCCTGGTTAAATTGTAGTTAAATCATGGTTCCATCCTGGCAGGTTACATCCTGGTTACATCCTGGCTGGTTACATCCTGGCTGGTTACATCCTGGTTAAATCCTGGTTACATCCTGGCTGGTTACATCCTGGCTGGTTACATCCTGGTAAATTGTAGTTAAATCGCGGTTACATCCTGGTTAAATCGTGGTTTCATCCTGGTTCCATCCTGGTTAAATCATGGCTGGTTACATCCTGGTTACATCCTGGTTAAATTGTAGTTAAATCGTGGTTAAATTGGCACTGCTGTGATTAATGAGAAGGCTCACATATTTGAAAGTCCTGTACGAGCACAATCCTCACTCATGGGCACATATGTGTACGTTCAACGTGTTGTTGGAGCTGATTTCTGTCCCTCCTGTTTTTACTGGCAGCCAAAACATCGAGCGACGCCAAAACAAGTGACGAGGGACGACGTCCAAAATCCTGCTTTGTTTCTTTTGTGTGCAAATGTTTGACGAGACTTTCCCCACACGGACGGTCTGAACCGTCTGACTGTTCTCTGCGTGTGTTCTCCTTCAGATCCCGGAGTGCGTGTTCTACGGCATGTACGAGAAGATCCTGCTGTTTCGTCATGACCAGACGTCGGAGAATGTGCTGCAGCTGCTCCGCTCGGCCTCTCAGATCCAGGAGGGGGACCTGGTGGAGGCCGTGCTGTCAGGTGAGACGGGCCGGAGGATGACATCACGGGGGGGGGGGGGGATTCAGCACCTGATTCTGAACACGGAGTAAATCAGTCAGTCTTTCTTTCATTTCGAGGATCAGACGTCGTAGATGTGCATCGTGTCAGGTCCAGAATCTGGACCTCACATTAAAGTCTGGATCTGTCCTCCTGGACCTTTGAAGTGCTAAAGCCTGCCAACGTCTTTATCTGTATTTAACAGAAATCTGAGGATCCACCTCTTCTCTCAGGGCCAGAAAAGATCAACCGCCACCCGCTATATGTGGCTGCCTGTGTGCGGTGTTAGCTAGGGTTGCTAACAAAAAGGGACGTAACAGAAACAGCGGTCTTCAGCCTGCTCCAGTCTGAAGCAGGGCCGCGTGGTCCTGCACGCTCACTGACCACAGGGCTCCGCCTCCTCCTCGGGTCGCACTCAAGACCTGCAAAGGACAGATGTGCTCCTGGATACTGCAACTCCCCAGAGTGTGACATCGCTAACTGTAGCTTAGTTTGCAGAGAGACGCGTTCTTCACTCTGACTTATAAAAAGCATGCTAATCTAATCATGCACAACATTTAGTTTCTGCAGAGACCGGAGTCTGATGACTTCCGTCACGCCGTTCACTCTTTGAACCCAAAGTGACACCGTACGTTTCTACGACGGCACAAAAAGTAAAATCAGTCATGGAGGTGATTTTTAAGGTGTGACTGATCCTGCAGGAGGAAGGAAACAAACGCTGACACCCCTGAAGGAGCGAGCAGCAGGTCTGTTAGAAGCCTAAAAATACACTGAGACGACGGCTCTCGCTGCTCTCTTCTCCTGAATGACGATTCTTAAGAGCCAATAAATCTCAATCACTAAAGTTCAAAAGTCACAACAAGCCTCCCACCCTGAGTGAGAATATTTAACTTACAAAATCAACATGAATAGGATGTAGGAGCAGCCTTGTCCCCTCCAGGCCTCCGTACATGTCAGAGTTCATTCCACTCAGGTAAAAATCCGTTCTGGTTTTGTTGATCAGTCCGGTCCGGAGTTCAAACACAGAACAAAACACTGAGACAGAAATCCGCTCCGGGTTTTACCGCGGACTCCCAGAACCAGGAGCATGAAACACACGCGCGCGCACGCACACACACACCAGGTATCTACTCACCGTGTCGTAGTTCAGTCTTCTTGAGCTGGGTGGACACCTGACATAAGACTCGTCCTCTCACTTCCTGGATGTGCGTTCAGACTGCGCGGGTTATTCTGAGGGCTGTCATTGGATGAGGGAGATGACTGTGGGCGTGGAAAACGACACGGAACTCGGAAAGGTGAGCAGTGACGTCATAGTGATGCGATGCGCTACAGTAAGGTTGACCTATAATAACCTTCTGTCTTAACAGTCTATGTTTACCTGCTGAGAGGGAGACAGAGACAGACAGAGACAGATAGAGAGAGAGAGAGAGAGACAGAGAGAGAGAGACAGACAGAGAGAGAGAGACAGAGAGAGACAGAGAGAGACAGATAGAGAGAGAGAGAGAGAGACAGAGAGAGAGAGAGAGACAGAGAGAGAGAGACAGACAGAGAGAGAGAGACAGAGAGAGACAGAGAGAGACAGATAGAGAGAGAGAGAGAGAGACAGAGAGAGAGAGAGAGACAGACAGAGACAGAGAGAGAGACAGAGACAGACAGATAGAGAGAGAGAGAGAGAGACAGAGACAGAGAGACAGACAGAGACAGAGAGAGAGAGAGAGAGAGACAGAGAGAGAGACAGAGACAGACAGAGAGAGAGACAGAGACAGACAGATAGAGAGACAGACAGAGAGAGACAGACAGACAGAGACAGAGATAATAAAGTTTCTCTGACTTCACGTCACGTCGGTTCAAACATGTATGTCATGGTTCGTCCCGTTTGTTTTCTGGCTACACGCGAGCGCTCCTCCACGCTGCTAATTCCCCCACATCTTCACACTGTGACTACCTGGGAGAGCCTCACACACACACACACACACACACACACACACACACACACACTGAAGCATGTAATAACAGTTTGGGGGCTCGTTCACACTCCCTCCAAACAAAAAGCACAAACAATCATTTGAATAGATGGAGGTAATTTCCTGCAGCAGAATGTCTAATCAGGGACGCATTCTGCTGGAGGACCACGGCGAGGACGCCGGAAAGGCGGGAGGCATTTTGAAATACGTGCAAAGAGAGAGAGAGACAGAGAGAGAGAGAGAGAGACAGAGAGAGAGAGAGAGGGAAGCTAAAACGTGATATCCCATCATGCCTTGCCAAAAGCCTGCTGGCCAACCGAACGCACACTCGGTCCATCTGCGCCCGCTGAGAGCCTCTCATCGCTCCCAAACATTTACAAAATACCCGCTAACAACCCATTCATTACTCTTTGTCTGCGCCGCTGTTTATCTCCTCCTCCTCCTCCTCCTCCTCCTCCTCCTCCTCCTCCTCCGAGCAGCTCGGGATCCGGAATCAGGACACATCCGAGGTTCCCAGCCATAAATCTTCCCTTTGATTCGTCATAGAGTTCTATTGTTGTTCCAAACTTTTAGAAACCCGTCAGTGCGTCAGCGCCTGTAGGGGGCGACGTAGAGCGCCATCATGTTTTTGGGGATCAGTGGTTGCCTCTGTCCCCTGTCAGCGAGGAGGTTGCTGGTTTGAATCCCCGTCTGTCAGGAGCCTCTCTGTGTGCCGTCTGCATGTTCTCCCCGTGCATGGCGTGCGTTCTCTCCGGCTTCCTCCCACCGTCCAATCACATGCTCTGAACTGTCTGCAGGTGTGACTGTGGGTGTGTCTACATGTCAGCTCTGTGATTGGCTGATAAGCAGTTCAGGGTGTGACCCCTGCGTCGTCTGCAGGCGGTGGCGTGCTGTTTTCTAAACCTCCTACAACAACCTACTCTGGCGTGCTGCAGACGGCGTGCTGGACAGGCGTGCTGCAGACGGCGTGCTGGACAGGCGTGCTGCAGACGGCGTGCTGGACAGGCGTCGGTGGTTCGAAGGTCGTTGTTAAATGTCTCTCTGTCCTACTTCCTGCAGCTTCAGCCACGGTGGAGGACTTTCAGATCCGTCCTCACTGTCTGTTCGTCCACTCGTACCGAGCGCCGGCGTTCTGCGACCACTGTGGCGAGATGCTGTGGGGTCTGGTGCGTCAGGGACTGAAGTGTGAAGGTACGTACGCAGGACGCCACGTGCTGTCCGTCCCTGTCCTTCTGGTTTCTGAGCCTGCTTGTCCTCGTGTCCAGGCTGCGGGCTGAACTATCACAAGCGCTGTGCCTTTAAGATCCCCAACAACTGCAGCGGCGTGCGGAGGCGGCGCTCGTCCAACGTGTCCCTGACGGGCGGGCTGGTCAACATGTGTCGCCCCCTCTCTGCTGAGCCCTCGCCGCCACACTACACCGACGACGCTTTACTGGTCAGTAGACCCGGGTTCACTGCCTATAGAGCTAGAGATGTAGATATACAGATGTAGATATACAGTGTAGAGCTAGAGATGTAGATATACAGATGTAGATATACAGTGTAGAGCTAGAGATGTAGATATACAGTGTAGAGCTAGAGATGTAGATATACAGTGTAGATATACAGTGTAGAGCTAGAGATGTAGATATACAGTGTAGAGCTAGAGATGTAGATATACAGTGTAGAGCTAGAGATGTAGATATACAGTGTAGAGCTAGAGATGTAGATATACAATGTAGAGCTAGAGATGTAGATATACAATGTAGAGCTAGAGATGTAAATATACAGTGTAGATATACAGATGTAGATGTGTAGATGTAGATATATAGCTATGTAGATATACAGATGTAGATGTGTAGATGTAGATATATAGCTGTGTAGATATACAGATGTAGATGTGTAGATGTAGATATATAGCTATGTAGATATACAGATGTAGATGTGTAGATGTAGATATATAGCTGTGTAGATATACAGATGTAGATGTGTAGATGTAGATATATAGATGTGTAGATATACAGATGTAGATGTGTAGATGTAGATATATAGCTATGTAGATATACAGATGTAGATGTGTAGATGTAGATATATAGATGTGTAGATATACAGATGTAGATGTCGACGTACTAATTAAAATAAATGATTTGAGCAGATGTAGCCACCATGTCTGACAGAAGAATCCTGCAAAATGAAAACCTTTAACTTTCTTTCTGCTCTCTCTCCTGGTTCAGTCTCCGGTCAGTCCAAGTATGGAGGTAAGTCCTAACGATGGAGTCCATCATTAACCTGTCTGAGGACTCGAGCTTGACTGAATGTTTATGTTTCTGGATATTTGCTTCCTAAACTCGGCCAGAGTTCCATTTCATGCATTTCTAATGAAACACTTTGATTCAGAGTCCGACTGGTTTAAAAACGTGTTCAGCATCTCTTTAGAGACGTGTTGATCCATAAAGTGTTCTGACCTCCGTCGCCCCCCCGCAGCAGAAGAACCAGTTGGAGTACTTCCCGGGGAGAGAGCGGCGCTCCAGCTCTCAGTCGTACGTCGGGCGTCCCATCGAACTCGACAAGATCCTGCTGTCCAAGGTCAAAGTCCCGCACACGTTCCTGATCCACTCGTACACCCGACCCACCGTCTGCCAGCACTGCAAGAAGCTGCTCAAAGGCCTCTTCAGACAGGGCCTGCAGTGCAAAGGTAGCACACCTGCTCTGCAGCCTCTTACACTCAAAGGTTCTCTGCAGGGAACCATGTGACCTGTGACCTCACGCACGCTCTGCTTCCTGTTTCTGTCTCAGACTGTAAATTTAACTGTCACAAACGATGTGCTCCGAAAGTGCCAAACAACTGTCTGGGAGAGGTGTCCAAAAATGGAGGCAAGTTTCTCTCACACACACACACACACACACACACACACACACACACACACACACACTGAAGTAAAAAAACGTTGAACTTAATTTCTGCGTCTGTGTCTTTCTTGTGTTCAGAGCTCCTGAGCCCGGGGGCGGAGTCAGACGTCATCATGGTGGAGGGTTGCCTTGACGACAGTGACATGGACAGAGGAGGCCTGATGGACGACATGGACGAAGCTCTGACATCAGAGGGGGGTCTCATGCTGGAGGCGGGGCCTAGCGACCTCTGCGACATGCACGACCCCGACCTGGACGAGTCAAACCGGGCCATCAGGTACACACACACACACACACACACACACACACACACACACACACACACACAGAAGCAGAGATGTGAGGCTCACGTTTGTCCCGCCCTCCTGCAGCCCGTCCACCAGTAACAACATCCCTTTGATGCGAGTCGTTCAGTCCGTCAAACACACGAAGAGGAAGAGCAGCAACGTGATGAAGGAGGGCTGGATGGTCCATTACACCAGCAAGGACACCTTGGTACTTTACCTGTCTGTTTACCTGTCTGTTTACCTGTCTGTCTGTTTACCTGTGTGTGTGTTTACCTGTCAGTTTACCTGTCTGTCTGTTTACCTGTCTGTTTACCTGTCTGTGTGTTTACCTGTGTGTTTACCTGTCTGTCTGTTTACCTGTGTGTGTGTTTACCTGTGTGTTTACCTGTCTGTCTGTTTACCTGTGTGTGTGTTTACCTGTGTGTTTACCTGTGTGTGTGTTTACCTGTCTGTCTGTTTACCTGTCTGTCTGTTTACTTGTCTGTTTACCTGTGTGTGTGTTTACCTGTGTGTTTACCTGTCTGTGTGTTTACCTGTCTGTCTGTTTACCTGTCTGTTCACCTGTGTGTGTGTTTACCTGTGTGTTTACCTGTGTGTTTACCTGTGTGTTTACCTGTCTGTCTGTTTACCTGTCTGTCTGTTTACCTGTCTGTTTACCTGTGTGTGTGTTTACCTGTGTGTTTACCTGTCTGTCTGTTTACCTGTCTGTCTGTTTACCTGTCTGTTTACCTGTCTGTCTGTTTACCTGTCTGTTTACCTGTCTGTGTGTCTACCTGTGTGTTTACCTGTCTGTCTGTTTACCTGTCTGTTCACCTGTGTGTGTGTTTACCTGTGTGTTTACCTGTGTGTGTGTTTACCTGTGTGTGTGTTTACCTGTCTGTCTGTTTACCTGTGTGTTTACCTGTGTGTGTGTTTACCTGTGTGTTTACCTGTGTGTGTGTTTACCTGTGTGTGTGTTTACCTGTGTGTGTGTTTACCTGTGTGTTTACCTGTGTGTGTGTTTATATAACTCTATCATGACTCCCTCGTGGTAGAAGACAAATAAAACAGCAGGTGATCTCGGATGGAGCCTTGTGGGACACCATGAGAATAACTGAGTGATAATAAAGTCGAAGGTGTCGCTGTAATCTTTTATGACCATCATATGTCAGCAGCAGAGTCTCATACAGGCTGATCTGGTTACCATGGTGATCAGTCATCCAATCGTCATACTGAAAGTCAGACCATTACAATGAATCACAGCGTCCCTCTGAACCGTGGAGTTCGCTCGACCTGCTTCAGGCCTCTGATGTGTGTTCCTTAAACGTCACACGCTGCCCTTCTGTGGGAGCTGCTCATTCATCATCTCGTTTGTTGTTGTTTTCTTTTGTTCTGACGTCGAGCAGCATCTCTTTTGTTCCATCTTTTGTCGTTAATGAATAAGAGAAATGCCAATCAGGCCATGTTGATATGGAAATTAGGCCCGTTTTTAATATCGGCAGGACGATTAATTGAGTAACAGCGAGAGACAAAAAAGATAATGAGCGAACGTGGATGGAGAAGACGTTATTTTGACTCTTTGATTTGCGTCAGTGCAAATATTTTGTCAGATCTCTCGTCTAAACTTCGCCAAGTGTTCCTCAGTTTTAAAAAAACAAAAGACAGAAGAAGTCGTCCTCCTGGTGAGGAGGTGCTGCTGCTCGTCATCTCTCAGCTCCGTGTTAAACTTTGAACCTTTTCACTGTGAGGACCGACGCTCTCCTCTCGTCTAACTTCTGTTCTTCCCCTCCGTGTTTCAGAGGAAGAGACATTACTGGAGGCTGGACAGTAAATGCATCACGCTGTTTCACAATGAAACCGGAAGTAAATACTACAAGGTAAGACGCTGCTGTTTCCTCCTTCAGACATGTTGACATTAATGTTGATATATTTTAGAGCTGTTCGTGCATTTCTTTGAAACATCAGTTCAGGCTCGTTGCTTCATGAAATGAGGCTTACTGTTGGTTCATGTTATAAAAATGGAGAATTTCTCATTTTTTCCAGTTTGAAATGCACAAAGAATCTTTTGAGTCAGGCTTTTAGTTCAGCTCTGTGAAGGGTCTTTGGATACACAAACTGTCTGTGGTTCCTGTGCAGGAGATCCCTCTGTCTGAGATCTTGTCTCTGGAAGCGGCTCAGACTTTGTCTCTGCTTCCTGAGGGAGCGAATCCTCACTGCTTCGAGATCGCCACAGCCTCGCTGGTTTACTACGTCGGAGAGAATCTGCAAAGAGCAGAATCGTCTGTGAGCGGCAGCAGCATTCTGGTGAATAGTGATGGATGGATGGTGAAGAAAGACGTCTTGCATGTTTCCAAATAGAGTCCAATAATCGTCTGCTGAGGTCCACACTGATACATTACATTGAACATTTTTGTTGATTTAATACAAACAGCTCAGCGGTAAGAATGAGATGAAGTGAGTTTTCGGTGAATTCGATTTTTCTAATTTTCCCAGATCACTTTCTACCTTCCCTTCCTTATTCAACTCCACTCCAGCAGGGGGCAGTAATGCAATGAAAGAACCAAATCAAGTCACGTTTATGATTGGATACACTCTGTTGTTTTATCGGTTTACAGTTAGAACGTGTTTGTAAAAAAAAAAAAAAAGGGGCTAAAATCAAAAACAGGAAGAAACGTAGAAAAATAAAACTAGAAGTTTGAGCTTCCTCCCAGGAGCTGTTCTCGCCCTCCTCGTTGTAGCTAGCACTGTTTGTGTCCCTCCATGTGCCTGTGCTTCAGAGACATGTTGAGCACTTGTAAACGTGTGTCCTCCTTGTACCAGGTGAGCGGGGCGGGGCAGGATGTGTCTCGGATGTGGGAGATGGCGATCCAGCACGCTCTGATGCCGGCTGTCTCTACAGGGATTTCCCACAACCCTCACCGCGGAGGACACAGTAAGACTCCAACACAGCTCACAGTGAGATCCCCATGAGAGCCCACCAAGGAACTCCTTCTCACATTTAGCTTTATGGAACATCAAATTCAAATATGGGTTCACTTTGACACTTTGAACATCCGACGACAGTAAACTTTCTGTGGACAGGCGGTGAGATGAGACGAGTTTGAGTCTTAAATTCAAAAGCTCTTGTTGCAGTTGTTTTAGGCTGTACTTTCCAAGATGGCGTCCCTCAGGGCTCGATTCTGGATCCCCTGCTTTTTTAATTCTGTATTACACAGTGAGGCATCATCACTATGCAGATGACGTTGAGGTTTATTCTGCTGTTGATTTTGAAGACCTGGAGTCCCTTTATGCCTGTGTGGGCAACGTCTGCTTGGCTGCATCTAATCTAGATGTTTGAGGCTCCGTTTACACAACAACGAATACAGAGTGAACATTGAAGACATTTGAACATAGAAACAAAAAGCAGGTGTCATTAGCAAGATGCTCATGATGCTCAGATCATCTTCACTGACTATAAAAGAGTCAGCTGCATCAGTTGAAGGTTCAGCCAAAGTTGTGCCACCAACCTTTTTCCAAAGCCACAGAGCTGTTTTAAGTAATACATGATGTATACATCACTCAATTGCAATGGACAGGTCAAGCTGACTGTTTTCTTTACTCCCTGACTTCAGTGTAAACCACGTGCCTCACTCTTCAATCAGCTGTTAGTGTGTCTGCGAGAAGTCAGGTCAATAATAAGCTTGTGATTTCAGCAGGATCCCACCTGTGAGTCAGACACAGGTAAACATGTCTCCTGCAGGCAGCTCCCATCAGGGCCGTCCACGCCCACATGAAACCCATCAGAGATATTTCAGACCTTTGCTGACGTCAAAGCACTCATGACTAACACTTCACTGTGCTCACCTGTGGGGAAAGAGGACTTCAACATTACATGTGGTGCACCCGCCTCAAGGCTTCACATTCAGAGAGCCTCCATCCACACACAGAGGAAACACACACGAGCACAAACTACACACACCTCCAGTGACGCTTTGTTCCAGATGCTTCCAAAAGGATTTTCTGTAATGATGATTTCACCTCCAACGTGTTCCTGTCTCACCTGCTCTTCTGTGTCTCATCCACAGAGGAAGTTTCCATCAGTATTTCTGTCTCCAACTGCCAGATACAGGAGAACGTGGTGAGAACACACACACACACACACACACACACACACACACACACACTGATACACACAGATATTGATGCAGGTGTGACGTAAACACGCCCCTCTATGAGCATGGTCTTTACGCCCCCCACTGGCTCCAGGTGAGTTCTCCTGATTATATCCTGCTGTGTTCTCACATCAGCTCGCTCTGACTCTCTGCAGGAGAAATAATTCTCGGATTTTTCTGCACGTGTGGAAGATCAAAAGTTTTCCATAAGTTACGTTCCTAAATGGTTTTCTGAAAGTGGTTTGATTTGAAAAGTGTTCGTACCCAATCAGGAAGGGGCCTCCCTCCCAGTGCGGCTCCCTGATCGTCCTCAGACCTTCAGGGGAGGTTTGATGTCGCATCATCACTCGTTGCTTCCTGCTCGCTTACATGAGTGTGCTAGAAAGTGGACGAACACATTAAACACAACAGAAGGCTAACCATTTGATCATGACCAATCAGCTACTCCAAAAAGATACACATCTCTCCAGTGCTGCTTGACATCATCTCTTTTTTTAAATCTTGAGCTTCATGTTTTCTTTTTCTTCAACTTTTTGCGAGGTGGATTCATGTTTCTTTTTCATGGTAAACCACTTCCTGTTTGAACCTCTCCTCCGCCTGATCCTTCCTCGCCTGCACTTTTAATCCATTTGCCTTTGAAGGCTTGGAGGACGTGTCACCGAGTGTGTGTGCATCAAACACTCGACGCGTACATTTACATCATAAAGATTTACATAAAGCTCGAATGTCTGCAAACTCTTTTCATGCAAATGGGAGCGCCGAGAACATCGAGTCCCATTTCAATGCAGACGCTCACCTCGCCGTCTCCAAGGTGAGCACGTCCTCAAGCACCTCAGATGGAGATTACTGTGATTACTCACTCAGCCAAACGGTTTCCATGACGACGGATGGTAATTAGGCAGCGTGACAGGGGGGGTGAAGGGGTAGGAGGAGGTTTATAATATTGTATTTCTGTCCTCTCTGCTCGAGGTGTGATATTAGCCTGTCAGTTAACAGGGGAGGAGAAGGAGACGTGATCACACACACGGAGAAAATATTTAGCAGTTTTGGTGTCAAAGCTGCAGATCACTGATGCCGGGTAGTTTCACTCTGCACACAGAAACCTGAGAGGAATCAATAATTTCACTTCTGTTTAGCTGAACTCTGTCTCAGCCTGCCACACCTCCACACAACACCTTCAACACACGTCTGCAGCAGGTAAACAGGCTGTAACGTCTGCAGCAGGTAAACAGGCTGTAACGTCTGCAGCAGGTAAACAGACTGTAACGTCTGCAGCAGGTAAACAGACTGTAACGTCTGCAGCAGGTAAACAGGCTGTAACGTCTGCAGCATGTAAACAGGCTGTAACGTCTGCAGCAGGTAAACAGACTGTAACGTCTGCAGCAGGTAAACAGACTGTAACGTCTGCAGCAGGTAAACAGGCTGTAACGTCTGCAGCATGTAAACAGGCTGTAACGTCTGCAGCAGGTAAATAGGCTGTAACGTCTGCAGCAGGTAAACAGACTGTAACGTCTGCAGCATGTAAATAGGCTGTAACGTCTGCAGCAGGTAAACAGACTGTAACGTCTGCAGCAGGTAAACAGACTGTAACGTCTGCAGCAGGTAAACAGGCTGTAACGTCTGCAGCAGGTAAACAGGCTATAACGTCTGCAGCAGGTAAACAGACTGTAACGTCTGCAGCAGGTAAACAGACTGTAACGTCTGCAGCAGGTAAACAGGCTGTAATGTCTGCAGCAGGTAAACAGGCTGTAACGTCTGCAGGTAAACAGACTGTTACGTCTGCAGCAGGTAAACAGACTGTAACGTCTGCAGCAGGTAAACAGACTGTAACGTCTGCAGCAGGTAAACAGACTGTAACGTCTGCAGCAGGTAAACAGACTGTAACGTCTGCAGCAGGTAAACAGACTGTAACGTCTGCAGCAGGTAAACAGGCTGTAACGTCTGCAGCAGGTAAACAGGCTGTAACGTCTGCAGGTAAACAGACTGTAACGTCTGCAGCAGGTAAACAGGCTGTAACGTCTGCAGCAGGTAAACAGACTGTAACGTCTGCAGCAGGTAAACAGGCTGTAACGTCTGCAGCAGGTAAACAGGCTGTAACGTCTGCAGCAGGTAAACAGGCTGTAACGTCTGCAGGTAAACAGACTGTAACGTCTGCAGGTAAACAGACTGTAACGTCTGCAGCAGGTAAACAGACTGTAACGTCTGCAGGTAAACAGACTGTAACGTCTGCAGCAGGTAAACAGACTGTAACGTCTGCAGCAGGTAAACAGGCTGTAACGTCTGCAGCAGGTAAACAGACTGTAACGTCTGCAGCAGGTAAACAGGCTGTAACGTCTGCAGCAGGTAAACAGACTGTAACGTCTGCAGCAGGTAAACAGGCTGTAACGTCTGCAGCAGGTAAACAGACTGTAACGTCTGCAGCAGGTAAACAGACTGTAACGTCTGCAGCAGGTAAACAGACTGTAACGTCTGCAGCAGGTAAACAGACTGTAACGTCTGCAGCAGGTAAACAGACTGTAACGTCTGCTGCAGGTAAACAGGCTGTAACGTCTGCAGCAGGTAAACAGGCTGTAACGTCTGCAGGTAAACAGGCTGTAACGTCTGCAGCAGGTAAACAGGCTGTAACGGATGCAGCAGGTAAACAGGCTGTAACGTCTGCAGGTAAACAGGCTGTAACGTCTGCAGCAGGTAAACAGACTGTAACGTCTGCAGCAGGTAAACAGGCTGTAACGTCTGCAGCAGGTAAACAGACTGTAACGTCTGCAGCAGGTAAACAGGCTGTAACGTCTGCAGCAGGTAAACAGGCTGTAACGTCTGCAGCAGGTAAACAGGCTGTAACGTCTGCAGGTAAACAGACTGTAACGTCTGCAGGTAAACAGGCTGTAACGTCTGCAGCAGGTAAACAGGCTAACACTGGACTGGACTGATAACAAAGATGATCAATAATTATTATGTCTTATTTGGTCTTTGCTTTCTGTTTCAGGATATCAACTCTGTGTATCAAATATTCCCCGATGAGGTTCTGGGCTCGGGGCAGTTTGGCATCGTCTACGGAGGTAAAACACAAACATGCAGCATCTTTCAGTCAAGCTCTTTCAGAGCGCTTCTCACCGACAGATAACCTCCTCTTCCTTTACCTTCAGGTCAGACGTGTTGACTCTGTCTGTGTGTTTAATACTTGATAAAGGAGTCATGTCCTGACATCTGCTCAGACGTCTGACTCAGAGCAGTCATAGGCAACCAGTGTTTCTGTACAGACAGGAGTTTACTCCTCTCTGATAAAACACATGTGTAGGTAAAATGTACAAATTACAAATAACTAGAAGTTGTAGTTAAATACAAAAGCGCAGTGAATCTACTGTTTTAAATCATGGAACAGCTGACAGCTGATTGTTTTAATGTTTGTTTGTTTTTCATGCAGGTAAACACAGGAAGTCCGGCAGAGACGTCGCAATCAAGATCATCGACAAACTCCGCTTCCCGACCAAACAGGAGAGTCAGCTCCGTAACGAGGTGGCCATCCTGCAGGTACACACACACACACACACACACACACTCCTATCAGCAGTGAGTGAGACTTCCTGTCGTGAACGACTTCATTACCGTGACAACACTGTAGGGGTGTGACATCCTGTAATAATCCAGCGCTGCTCAACCTGCAGGAGCTGCTGCTGCTAAACACACACACACACACACACACACACACACACACACACACAAACCTGCAGTTGAGAACATGGGGAATTAAATGAGCATGTGGGGAAGTATTAATATGATCCTTACCGTCAGCTGTGTGTGTATCAGGATTTATTATTCTGTGGCACTTCTGTGTTTGTCTCGTTTTTTCTGTCTCTTCTTTATAAGAAACAAAGATTAAAACATGATTAAACAAGTTAAAATAATAATATGTCATATATTAATATTATGTTATAGTTTCATGTTTAAAACGACTTTTTGACACGGAGCAGAAACAGAAGCGCAGGAGGAAAGATGGCTGCTGGTTTCTCCCTCATCCTGCCGACAGTGCTGCATTAAATCAGATGGTTTCTCCTCCTCGCTGCCTCCAGAGTTTGCACCACCCGGGCGTGGTTAACCTGGACTGCATGTTCGAGACGCCGGAGCGAGTGTTCGTGGTCATGGAGAAGCTCCACGGAGACATGCTGGAGATGATCCTGTCCAGTGAGAAAGGACGACTGCCCGAGAGGGTCACCAAGTTCCTGGTCACGCAGGTCACACACACACACACACGTGCTGCAGTGGTCACAGTGAGGAGGTTGCTGGTTTGAATCCCCGTCTGTGTGGAGTCTGCATGTTCTCCCCGTGCATGGCGTGGGTTCTTCCTCCCACAGTCCAATCACACGCTGGTTACCTGCTGACTCTGACCTGTCTACAGGTGTGAATGTGGGTGTGTCTATATGTCAGCGCTGTGATTGGCTGATGATCAGTCCAGGGTGTAACCCCGCCTCTGGTCTATACGGGAGAAGCAGTGTAGATGATGGATGGATGGGTGACTTTCCTCTAGCGCCCCCCTCAGGATGTTCTTTGATTTTCTGTTTGCTTTAGATCCTGGTGGCTCTGCGACATCTTCACTTTAAAAACATCGTCCACTGTGACCTGAAACCGGAGAACGTCCTGCTGGCGTCTGCAGACTCTTTTCCACAGGTACATGGTGTGTGTGTGTGTGTGTGTGTGTGTGTGTGTGTGTGTGTGAACGTGCTTTAGTTTATAATGCATATTTTCGTGCTGACTTTTTCTATTTTAGAGTCAAATGAAGGGAAACGCTCGGTAATACAGATTAACAGAAGCTCGGTGAATAATGAGAGATTACATGTTCAAGGAGAGGTCGAGGATGAAGACATTTAGCAGGTGTAAACAAAGCAGGTGTGACAGTACAGACAGGTGGTTTTAAAATGTGTCCTGATATAACTGATAGAAGAGAAGAAGCTCTGATGATGAAAGCTGTTCATGCAGAGACGAGGTGAAACAAACTCCATTAGCTTTCAGTCTATCTATTAGCAGCTCTCTGCAGTTTTCAGTCTCCTCTCCAGAAATAGCTGTTTGTGTCAGACACACAAACTGTTAGCGCTAATGATGCATCAGGCCGGCTGCTGGGCTCAGTGTTCCTCACACACTTTACCCACCGTGGATCATCTGCAGAGCCTGCTACTCCTGAACCACTCAGGAGACAAACAGCACGCTGCGGCGCCGGCTAAGTCACGTGTGAATGAACGTTAGCTCGTCTGCTCAGAGTTTTTTTTAACAATAGCAAAAAGTGAAACTTAGGGCCGGAGTTACTAAACGTTTGTGTGTCTTAAAACGTCTGCAAACTTGATACCACCCGCAAAAATTCTGCTCTCTGATTCGCTAACAGCGTGCAGTGAGGATTACATCTTTCATATGAGCAAATCTGTAAATAACAAACAGGTATGAAGCGCAACAAGGATTTTATTTTTTTTGATTTGTGATTATCAGATTGGACTGCAGACGTTGTCTTTTGTAGCTAGCTTAGCATAAGGGCTGAAGCGTGGAGGAGGAACCTTCAAAGAGCTCAGCCTTATTTACAGGAGCATGCTGTTAAAAAAAGAGGAAGAAATGGGATTTTATAAAGGAGTCATGTTTGGAGCTTCGTGTTGATTGACACCATGAAGGATGATGAGTTAACAGTGAGTGTCCAGGATGTCAATCATGGAATAAATCCGATAAACAACAACAATACTGCTTCTCTGGAGGTCATTCCACCCACACCTGAACATCCACCTGGATCCATCCGTGACACAAAGAGAGGAAGGAGACGTGATTCATCAGGACCTCTCTGTGATGACTTCCATGTTTGTCCCCAGCGTGTGAGTGAGTCATCCTGATAGCAGCTCCATCATCACACTCATCCTCCCTCCAAACACTGACTGATGCTGCCGCACAGCCAACACCACCATGGACTCAGAGTTCAGCTCTCGCACTCATTCACAAGAATCTCCCTGATTGTCTCCTTCTGGGCCCCATGAACAGGTCTCACAGGGGGCCCCTGACACACACACACACATATATATATATATGTGTGTGTGTGTCTTCAGACGGTGTTTAAAGGGTTAATGTGCTTTCACACCGAACCTGTTTGATCCAGTTAAAACAAACTCAAGTCAGGTTCAGGAGGACTAACATGGTCCTGGTTCAGGAGGACTAACATGGTCCTGGTTCAGGAGGACTAACATGGTCATGGTTCAGGAGGACTAACATGGTCCTGGTTCAGGAGGACTAACGTGGTCCTGTTGCAGGAGGACTAACATGGTCCTGGTTCAGGAGGACTAACGTGGTCCTGTTGCAGGAGGACTAACATGGTCCTGTTGCAGGAGGACTAACATGGTCCTGGTTCAGGAGGACTAACGTGGTCCTGTTGCAGGAGGACTAACATGGTCCTGGTTCAATAGGACTAACGTGGTCCTGGTTCAGGAGGACTGATGTGGTCCTGGTTCAGGAGGACTAACGTGGTCCTGGTTCAGGAGGACTAACATGGTCCTGGTTTAGGAGGATTAAGGTGGTCCTGGTTCAGGAGGACTAACGTGGTCCTGGTTTAGGAGGATTAATGTGGTCCTGGTTTAGGAGGATTAGCGTGGTCCTGTTGCAGGAGGACTATTGTGGTCCTGGTTCAGGAGGACTAACGTGGTCCTGGTTCAGGAGGACTAACGTGGTCCTGGTTTAGGAGGATTAATGTGGTCCTGGTTCAGGAGGACTAACGTGGTCCTGGTTCAGTCCGTGTCGTCGTCCAATTAGAAACTGTAAAGTGTGTCTGGGGCAGCGACAGCCAATCAGGAGTCTTTGTTTACTTCAGGAAGTTTCCCTGCACGCTCTCCTGACCAATCAGAGAGCAGCATGTTGTTTTAACCAACAAGGTGACGTAGCCACCCTGACCGTCTCGTTCCAGGTGAAGCTGTGTGACTTTGGTTTCGCTCGGATCATCGGCGAGAAGTCGTTCAGGCGTTCGGTGGTCGGCACGCCAGCGTACCTGGCTCCTGAAGTCCTGAGGAACAAAGGCTACAACCGCTCGCTGGACATGTGGTCGGTCGGAGTCATCATCTACGTCAGGTACGACGCGTCATGTTTTATTGGCTCTTCCTGAATGTTGCTGAATGAGGTCATGTTGGTTCTGTTCTGGTTCTGCAGTCTCAGCGGGACGTTTCCTTTCAACGAAGACGAAGACATCAACGATCAGATCCAGAACGCTGCCTTCATGTACCCTCCTCATCCTTGGAAGAAAGTCTCCAACGAAGGTTTGTCCCACGTCCCCCACACAAACATCCATCAGGAGTCTGAACGTCGTCTTTTATTTTGAAATCCAGCTCTGCATGTTTCCTCGTCCGACTTCCTGTCCAGCTTGACGCGTGTCTGCAGCGCGCTCCGTCAGAAACAGACTCGTATCGTGTGGTTGAAAGGCAGCAGAGCGTCGTGGCGCTGCTGGCATGTGGGAGCGACGGGCGCGGCCGCGTGCAGCGCGGCCGTAATGTGGCGTGAACGGACAGCGTGGAAATGGCGTGTAACTCGCCCACAGTCTTGCAGATGTTTATTTTTTGAACCATGAAGAACTCTTTCTGCCTGAGTGTGTTAGCGTGAGCTCGGGTATCCTGGTCAGGAGTTTGAGTGTAAACGCCGTACGGAGGACTTCCTGTTGGCGTCTCCTCTGGAGACGGATACGAACAAAATCCAGATTAAATTGGGCAGCCAGAACCTCCGTCTCCATCCTTCAAAGTAGCACGCGGCTGGCTATTTTCTGCTGATTGAAGCAGCCGGCGTTTAGTCATCAGACTTCTTATCTGCACACATTAAAGACATGAAAGCTTTATATCTCCGTCTGACTCGCAGGTTATTATTTCCTCCTGCAGCCGAGCGATCGCTCAATCGCTCTCCGTTTGTCTCTGCTGCTGCGTGACTCATCGTGTTGTCGTCATTGTCTCTAAACGCGTCCGCCCTCTGTGTGTGTGTGTGTGTGTGTGTGTGTGTGTGTGTGTGTTGGCTGGAATTGTCCTGTTGACGACGAGACAGATTTAAATCAGCCTGACTCACTCGCTCCTCGGCCGGATCCCCGAAGCGCTCCTAACCTCCTGCCCACCTCCTCATCCCGCCGGAGACGCTTCAGGAATAAGTGTTGAAAGAGTCGTTTCTGTCGGACGCGGGAGGATTGAATGTCACCGCTCGGCTCTAAGTGTGTCGATAAAAGATCACTTTGACAGAAGAAGCTTTAAAAAGGTTTCTGTTCGAGAGCCGCCCACGATCAACACGACTCCTGCGCTTCATCGAAACCAGTTCGCAGAAAAGTGTTCTGAAAAGAATCTTCCACAGGACGACTTCCTGTCTCATATGAAACACAGTGAGTCAATCCACCATGCAGGGACGGGGCGGCTATACAGAGAAGTCAGTCCTCTCTGTCTTCTGCCTGCTCAAACAGGCCGTTTGGAGATGTTCCCTTCATGACATCACAAAGGGCAGTAGCCCCTCCCCCAGGTGGGTGACACTCCCACAGCTAGGTGTTTGTTCTGCCCTCTGAGTCTGCCTTCTCACCGTAAACAATAGGACATGGAGCCAGAAAGCAAGTACACCCGAGCCCTTCCAGAGAGGGGGCGTGGTCAGACACAGCTCATTTACATATTTAAAGCTACAGACACAGAAACAGCCTGTTCTGAGCAGGGCTGAAATAGAGGGGTTTATAGACATGATCAAATACAGGATCAGAGTGGATTTACAACAACACACTTCACACACATGATGAAGAGGAGCGAGGACACTGATATCACCTGAAGAGGAGGAGGAGGTCATGTGACCTTTAAAGAAACCAAGTGAGAGCACATGTCTGATCTTTGTATTCTTTGGAGGTGAATTCACAGGAAAGATATGCTCATATACTTCCTGTTTCACATTCTACTGACTAACAGACACTTTCAATATATAGATAGAGCCAACACAGACAGAAATTCTCCTTTGACAAGACCGAAACAATAAACACATTAAAAACTGCAGTTGGCCGACATAAAGAAAACATGAGCTTGTAAAAAGGGGGGTCTGTTTGGTTTAGTTCAGAGTGGTTTCTGCAGAGGGCATGAAGGATTGCCTGATGGAGCTGGAAGGAGTGGTTGGATAACTACCTCTTCATTTCTTTATTAACTGTCTGACTTTCTTATGAAACATCATTTCACCCCCTGCTGCCTCTGGCCTCCAACATTTCCCCACACATCAGCCACATCAACACTCACAGGCTTCAACGTCGCAGAAACAATTTTTGTTTTTCCTCTTCATAAAGTTCCTTTGACGTCCACCGCCGTGATGACACCCGCTGTGCACACAGTTTAAAAAACGATCAACAAAAGGTCAAAAGGTCAGCGGCTGAAACTGTGGTGTAAACAGAGCCTCATTGTAACTGAGAGAGAGAGAGAGCAGCAGAGACTGCTGGGGTGTGTAATTAAAATGACAGCCATGATCTGAAGCCTCCGCTCACTCATGAACACAGGATATATCCAGCATACAGGAAACGTCACACACGCAGGGAGGAGGATTCAGAACAAATAATCTCCTTTAAGATTCTTCTTAAAACATGTGTCAGGATCTGAGGAACGTTTGACCGACAGGAGAAGTTCTCTGTGTTGGAGTTGGACTGACACCGCCATCCTTTGGCCCCGCCGCAACCAGAGAGTGCAGATTAGAGGAGGGTCATGTGAGGAGTGTGTGTGTGTGTGTGTGTGTGTGTGTGTGTGTGTGTGTGAGAAGCAGCGAGGGTCCGGGCTCTTCTTGGAAAAGAGAGTTAGACGGACAGATTTCGGGGGGTATTCATGTGCTGCTCCATTCATGTGCATAATACCAAGTGAAGGAGGCCCCTGCAGAACTGAGGGGCCCCGGGGTCCCAGAGCCGTTCAAACCACTGACCCCTGAAGAAATGTTAACATCATGTTAGCTTTGCTCATTAGCCCCGACTGGCCCCTCTCCACGGGGGGGGGCTACACCCACCTCCTCCTCCTCATCTCTCCCTCTGTGTAACTGCTTTCTCCTCGCTCATCACTTCTTCTTCTTCCTCTTCTTCCTCGCAGCGATTGACCTGATCAACAACCTGCTGCAGGTGAAGATGAGGAAGCGATACAGCGTGGACAAAACCCTCAGTCACCCGTGGTTACAGGTGAGAGCCTCCATAACCTGAGATGTGTGTGTGTGTGGATCAAAGAAGCTGATTTAAACAAGCTTAGTTTTAATTTAAATATAAAAGCTAATTAGAAGTTTTACTTTGTTTGAATTAAGAAATAAAAAGTCCACTTGCTGTCTTTCTTTGAGTTTTTCGTTCGAGCCGAGCGATGATTTCAGATTTATCCAGCGTTTAAGTTGAGTGTGGTTAAATCGTCCCGCTGTGTGGCGCTCAGCTGCTTCAGAGACGAGCCGTGTGTTTGTTTTCTGCACCAGGACTACCAGATGTGGTTGGACCTGAGGAACCTGGAGTCCCGGATGAACGAGCGCTACATCACCCACGAGAGCGACGACCTGCGCTGGCACCACCACGCCCAACTCAGCGGCCACGACTACCCCCCGCAGGTGGTGGGCAACGGTCCCCGGGGAGACGGCCTTCAGGGGCTGGAGCGCTACCAGGAGCAGGACGAGGAGCTGGAGACCCTGAGTGAGCGGGTCAGTGACCTCTGAGGAGCGGCTCACGTGTACACGCAAAACTGTAACAGAGATAGGGCGACTTTACACATCAGTCGGTCCAAAACTACATCAAGCTGTTTTCCTAAACTGGGTCATTTTTTAAAGAGACAGGCACCGTGTCCACGTAGCCATTTGTCAGGGCAGACAAGCGTTTTAAAATGTGTGCGTGAGGAATAAAAGCGTTGCACGTCCATGTTGGCCGCTGTATGACTGACACCGCTCCCTTCCTTTTTCCTGCATGTTTTATATTTAAGATCGTTTATTAACCAATCAGACGCAGAGGAAGACGAAACACTCCGCTTTCTCTCCAGGCGGCCGCTTTCCACTGCGACAAACGATTGAAAAAAGATGCTGGTGCTCAGAAAAACAACGCCAGGTGGACACGGGGCCTTGCTGTAACTCCACCCCTTTTCTATGAAAGCACATTGCAGTCACAAAAGCAAGAAGTAGATGTGAAGCCAAAAGTTCTGACGGACAACGTGACCAAAACTCTTCCATCAATGTGTTGAGTTCGATGAACTTCATCATAATCAATCACGTTTCATCGACTTTAGTTTGGAGTGTAAATAAAAATCACTTCCTGTAAAAACACTGTCATGTTAAAACTGTAAAAACGAGATGAGACAACACGGCATCACCAAATCTCGATCAATTCTTATTTTCACATTTAATTATTAATTACCAAATTATTCATCTTATGAGTTTTGTATATTTTCCAATAAAATCCTATCTAACTACTTTTTTGTGTTTGCAATGTGCTTCCATAGTGTCAGCCCTGTCCTCACAGCACGCGTCATCTCATCAATATTTCATTCTCTGTGAATTTCAGTTTCTCTTGCTGACATTGTAAACAAAGTTAAAGGTGAACAAACTAAGCCGTGGTGCTTTTATTTTGAAGGTGAACAAACTGAAGTGTGGCGTTTAGTCTTGGCGAGCTTTTGACTCCGAGCCTCGTCAATAAACGGCTCAAAGGTCAAGATGTCAATCATCGATGTGGATTTTATTAATGCACCGTTAGCTCAAGTCGTTCAAAACAAGCTAACAAACGGGGATGGTGAGAAGTGACCGCGTCAGCGCCGTGTAGAGCGCCGTTCTTCCTGGCCTGTCGAAGCTGTCGACACAGAGGAAAATAGAAATGGGCCGTTGGAGTAAAAACAGTGTGCTGCATTACTCGCAGGCTCGTAGGACACTCCGCTAGGAAACAGTAAAATGAAGCAGATTCTTTCGCTGACGCTCTCTTGATGTTGTTCGGACCCGCTGTAAGAACGGTTAACAGCTGCTCTTTCTCTTTTGACAATCAGAAAAAATGAAGAACGCTACTGAAAAGTGGCGATTTATTGACTTTATGAAAACCACAAAACTTCACAATCTCTCCGATAATCGTCTCTATGGACACATGAACAACATGGTACTGATAATTACAGTCAAGGAATCAAACGAAGCCATTACTTTTAACAACAGAGAGGCAGATTATTAAACTAAGTGTTTTGTATTATTTTCTCATTTTTGTTTCCTTGAAGCGCTCTTATCCAGCGTTCATTTACTACAACTATCTTTAGGTTTTGACCTTGTGTAGAATATATATTGAGATTGTTGCGTTATTTAATGTTGACATAAGTTTTAAGTCGTTTTAAGTTGCAGCTCAAAAGCATCAGACAGATAAAGGACGGCATCATCAGCATACGAGGAAATTCTCAAATGTGCTTCATCGTGTTTCACGTCTTAGCATAGCTATGAAGTAACAGGGCTTTCATTCCAAAAGGAGATATCCAAAAAACAAAGACAATCAAAGAAACTCACAGATGACGGAGTTCTGCATGTTTAAAAAAAAAAAAGGATAGGTCGTATTTTGGAATGAAAATCCTGAACCGTTAAAAAAACAGCAACAAAAACCAAAAACTGCAAGATTTTAAGGTTTCTGTTTTTTCAGTGTTATTTCTGTTTCTGTATTTCTGAACAGTGTTTCTTCAGTTAGTCAACATTCACAGAGATGTGTTGTTCTTCATCACTGTCATGCTTTTTTCTTGTCTTTTTCAAGGTTTTAATTTCACAACAAAAAAAGAGGCGACAGTAGCAGAGCCTCTTTTTTAGCCAGGTGAAATGTCCGTTTGTTACTGAAGGCCGTTAAACAACAAAATCTTTCTTCTTTTTTTTTTTTTATTTATTTATTTTTTTACAGGTACTGACATTAAAAAACAAAGACATTATGTTTCCAAAAGAATAACACAGCCCAGCGTCTTCGTTGTTTTTTAATCGGTCAGGAGATTCTCCTGAATGCTACGTAGCGTCTTAGCAGTATGAATTCTGTCTGTTTCTCAGCACATTTACGATCCTATAAATCCTTGATAAATGCTGTCCTACTTTCATTTGGGACATGACAACAACAACACAATATGCTGGCAAGATCGCATGCCATCTGCTTTTAAACTTGCTACCAGTTTCCCAAAAACAAAGACTATACAAAACGTCCTCCATTACCTTACTGACCATGACCAGCCAAATTCATAAGTCGGAGAACTTTTTACAGTATCTGTAAAAACGTATTTTACGTCAAATGCTGCAGTAAAATTGTTATCGATGCTTGATTCTTTGGTGTAAATCACCATGAAATTAGCTGTGTCGTACTTTTCCATTTAAATAACCTTACTCTGAAATTGTTCGCAATTTAAATCTGTTGTAAGACTGGAGTTTATCAAAGAGCTGAATCCAGCTTGAGAGCATAGTTTTGAAAGCTAGCACAAATTTACCGTTAGCTTGTCAGCTCTTTTAGCTTGGATGGATGTCACGACATTAGTTAACGTCCAAACAAATGTAATTATTTATTGACCACACACAGATTTTTTTTTTGAAACACCAAGGTGGGTTTTTGTAGAGTTTTTAACCACTGAGAATTATTAGTTGTAAAATAGGGCAGGTTGAACCTCAGAAGGAAAAAAAGTGTGACAGATCAAACAACTGGAAAATAGCAAACAAGTTCATTTCCAGGCACATGTTCCCAATCCACTGAGAAGGACTCCACGAGATCGATCTCCACGCTCCACAGCTCTACAGGAGCCTGTTTACAGAAAAGCAGAGAGTCCATTTATATCGCCACAATTTGAGCTAGTCCTGTAAAGAGGTGAAAGTATAACAGCAAGTATCAGGGTTATTCCAGTTTGGTGATACTGCCACAGATCGGGAAATAAGGGCTGTTTCTCCGAAGCCTTCATGGCTTTGTCTTCTTCGTGCCTCTTCGCGCTGCTTTTGTCTTCTCTGAAAACGACGTTTCAGCTTCAGCTTGAACAGAAATGTTGACTGTTGTGAAAGTTTGTTTCAAGAGTGGGATTATCAAGCATTCGTTGAAATATTTGTTTTGTAATTGTGTGTACACATGGTCTCAAAGTGTTGTGAATGCTGCAAAGAAACGTACGATGAATGCTAACGTAGAAAAGCGCTGGATGTTTATGCTAGCTCGCAGCGACAGTCTGCAGTCGAAGGTATTTATTTCCTGTATGTCAGGACTTTTTAAAATATTTGTACACCTTAAAAGACCAGGTAACAGTTCTACATGGCGTCCATTTTTCGAGGACATGAAACTACTTCTGTGGAGTGGTTGAAGCACAAGAGTTTCCTTCTACCCTATAAATTTATATTCATATTTGGTACAAGTATTTTGATATATGAACCAAAATTATTAAAGTATTCAAAGGGCTTCTTAGAAAGTTAAGGAATCTTGAAGGTAAAATAAAACTTACCAAAACCATGAATATATAGTGTGCCCCCCCAAAAAAACACAACGAACAGAAAAAACACTTTTGTTTGTGTTTTTTTCCCAGCTATTGGTCAAATCCCGACTGCGTGTTTTGCCATTGCTTTTTACCCTGATGCTAAGCTACACTAACAGAGTCAAAGTTACTGTTAAGTAGACGGTTAACATCTCGTCTCATTTTCTGCTCCAATACTTTAGATTCAGAAGGAAAACCTTTTTACTTCTGGTTCACAAAGTTGAGTCAAATATTTTCATAAACTTCAGTTTAGCTATCTCTGGGTAATCCTTGAAACATGGACCCCAGGGTTAGGGTTCGGGTCCTGCTCTAAAAAACAAACACTTTCAGTATTTATGGACGAGTGAGATAGAGACGTTACTGAACGCTTTAGCTTTGGGTTCAGAGCTGTTAGCCTGCCGTATTGCTGTGTGTGCCGAATGGTTCGACTGTTCTCATTTCTCGTGTGGCTTCACTCCTCTGTGCGCTCACATCCTGCTCACACTGTGTTTGCTATCTGCAGGAACCTTAAATATGTATTTTTTCTGGATCATGTTTCAATAAAGATATTTTAAAATCAATTTGGAAAAGTGTTCAGTAGCTTTTTTTAGACGCTGATTTTTGAGCTCTGTCGAGTGTTGGGCGCAGATGGCCTAGCGGTTAGGTCGCACCCCATGAACCAAGGCGTTAGTCCTCCAAATGTGATTCCCCACTCTCTCTCTCTCTCTCTCTCTCTCTCTCTCTCTCTCTCTCTCCCTCCCTCTCTCTCTCTCTCTCTCTCTCTCTCTCTCTGGTTTCCTATCCTATCAACGGTCCCATTAATTAAAGGCCAGAAGCTTTATGCTAACTTCATTTTTGGATGTTTTACATGTTTTAACTAACCTTTTATACTTTTAAACTCTGTAGCACTTTGAGATTCTCTAAAGTGCTCTACAAATAAAATACATTATTATTATTATTATTATTATTATTATTATTATTATTATCATTATTATTATTATTAAAAGCCCCCAAATGAATCTTATAATAATCATGTATCATGTGGTGTCAAAGCGATTATTTCACTGCTCCTGCTCGGTCTGGCCGAGTCGTCTTGCGTGTTCAAGGTTCAGAGAATTATCACGTTATAAATCAGTGGAAGTGTCCTCATGTCTGTGGTCGACCACGATAAAATTAGCAAAGATTTGAAAGCCTGCCTGAGGTAACAAAGATAGCAAACACCGTCCTGCGTGCTAACACATGCTCACAGCACTCTCAGCTGACAGAAGTTCAACTTTCAGAACAGTGCAGCACTCGTCAACGTCGCAGCTCCCTCACCGACCAATCACAATCAAGGGGCTTCTGACATCAGCTTTGTCCACAACAATGGCGAAGGAGAGGCTGGCTTGCCTCTTGTTGTGGAGGGAACAGTCTCCAGGTGAGCAGCTGATTCAATGAAAGGATGAAAAGTGACAGATTAAAACAGTTGAGTGAGTCCTTAACCTTAAGATTTAAATTTGATTGATTACGACACATTAAAACTATTTACACAAGCTGATTACAATATTCTACAACTCTGCAAGATCAGTACATTAACTTCATGTGAACTTTTGAGGGTTTAAACATAAAGTTTGACTCGTTTCAGAGGGTGGATCAGACACGTCCGCCGTGAGGTTTGAGGTTGTGCTCGGTGGTCAGGCTTGATGATGATGGGCAGTGACAGAGGAAAGTCCTCGGGTTGGAAGGGTCTGTTTGAGGATTTGAGGAGGAAGCAGCTCTCTAAAGAGACCAGTGTGAAGGGTCAACATCTCCAAGTGACGGGTTAGACGCTTCATAATCCTCCTCGCTCAGAGGACACGGACAAACAACCTGTCCTTTAACACTTTCAATATTCATATTCACCTTGTTCCCAGGTAGCATAGGTCACCACCCACTAACGCCCATAAAAGGGCGTGAGTGCAGAGTCCTACAGACACAGGCTGGTAAAAAAAAAAATAAGGTTAGTTGTCACGTCTGAATTAAACAAACTATAAAAGGATTTAAAAACATCCGAGTGAAACATCGAGCGCTCAGACCGAAGTTTGAATCCCTACAAACCTGAGGTCTGACTGTGATTTCACATATTTACTTCATCAGTGGTAAATGAGACCTGCAGTGTTTGAGCTTTAGCTCTGAAGCGAGGACCTGAGGGTCAAAGGTCAAACCCACTGACGGGTTGAATCCTGAAACTTTGAACACACTTTGGTTTGCAGGTAAATTAGAAAAATGACGAAGCAGCAGGAGCAGCGTGAAGCGTCCCGCCCCAGGAGCCGGGGATCGAACCCTTGACCTTTCGGTTAAGAGGACAACTGTGTCACTGAGCCACAGGAAGCCCTGTGTGAAAACATGTAGAAACATAATTCAACATCCCTCCGCGCTCTCTCTCTCCTCTTGTTCTCTCGCCCTTTCGTTTGTTTCTGTTCATCAGGAAGCTAAGAAAGAAAAAACATGAATAAAAGTGTAAAAGCACGTTCTCTGAATGATGTCTGGAACGATTTAACACCATGTTGAGATTGTCGTCTTTTATTTGATGATCAGGTCATCCAGTCGGTTAGAACGATCAGGAACATTTAAATATAACGAGTTTATGCAAAGCTGTCACCGAGTGCGTCCTCCCTGTCAACACTCGGACGTCTGTCGCTCTGCAGCGTCCACAATAAATCCAAACACATCAAACATCCTCGCTGAGAAGAGAACCGTCTGTCTGCAGGCGTCTGCAGGCTCTGATGGTCGATGTCGCCACTAGATGGCGCCCCATGAGAGGCAACAGCCTTCCTCTGAGTGTGTGTCTCAGTTACACAGTGTGTGTGTGTGTGTGTGTTTGTCTCTGAGTTGTGTATCTGTGTGTGATTCCATGGTATGAGTCTTTGTGTGTTTCTGTCTTTGTCATCTATTTTGTCTTGTGTATTTTGTGTGTGTTTGTGTGTGTGTGTATTTTGTGTGTGTGTGTGTGTTTGTGTGTGTGTGTGTGTTTGTGCTGCAGAAAGCGCCTCCCAACACCTACCGCGGTGCTTGTTGGGACACCGGGGGCCACATGAACACGAACACACACATTTAAGAAACAGCAGACAACAAAAACAAACAAGCCTCCCTATATGCCAATTAAAAAAACACACAGACAGAGCGGGCGAGCGAGCAGAGATACAGAGAGGGAGAGAGAGAGAGGCGGCTTTAAGACAAAAAAACTGAATTATTTTAGAGACTCACAGCGAGCGATTAAAGACGAAAACACACCGACAGAAGAAACGAGAGAGAGGATGATTTCAACACTCTGAAATCAGACAACAAAAAACCACAGAAGAAGAAGAGAAAGAAGGAAGAAGGAAGAGTTTGAGCTCAGGTGTTAAAAAACAAAACAGTTTGTTTCTCTGCAGCAACACGTGGAGACAGGGGCTTCACACACACTGACACACACACACACACACACACACAAACACACACACACACACACACACACACACACACACACACACAAACAGAAAACGTGTCATGTGTGTAAATGAGTCTTGAATCTGCAGCTGCTGCAGCAGGAAATTAAAATCACGTTTTGAAAATGAAACAAAAATAAAACAGTGATTAATAAAATGAATCTATTTATATTTCTTAACTTTATTTTGTTAATTGATGAAGGGGTGTTTTTAAATCTTTCTGAAGTCATTTTCTTTGATATGAATTCGTAAAACAAAATGTCTTTTTATCAAATTTGTTTTTGTAAATAAAAAATAAAACATGGCATGCTTTTATTTAAATGTACACATTTAAACTGAAAACAATAAAAACTGGTTTGATGTTTTATTTAAATTCAACATTTTCTACATTGTTGTTTTTTGTTTCAACACATTTAACAAATCACAGATATTTAACAAAACGGAATTATGTTATATCAATGTGTTTTATAAATAAAATCTCATCTTTTTATCATCGATAATATTAATAACAGCACAGCCTGATCATGATTGTTTCTGTCATTTCATGACATGTTTGCATTATTGAAAGAAAGACCTTTCAAAATAAAATGAGTGATTAAAAAGATCTAAATTTTGAAACAAATATTCAAAAACCCTCAGAAGGAAAACTTTTAAATTTAATTATAAAAGTTTAAAAATAAATACAACCTCAAATAAAAAAATCAGAGAAAACTGATGATCTTCATTATTTATTTTATTTCACTTTGTTAACTTGTCCAGAATAAATGAGTTCACTGTTCGGGTTTCAATAAAATTAATTTAAGTTTTCTAAGATGAAATGTTTTTTAAGTTATTTTTTACTGAATAAATTCAGAATCAAATTAAAGATTTAAATTGATCTCCACTTAAATTTCTGTTTCACTCTAATAGTGACACAAAGTGAAATAAATCAAATAGTCAATAATAAATCCCGTTTTAACTATGAGAATAAAATGTTTAAATTCTTCTCATGAGTTTATTTTTCTGCAAACAGGAAGTTATCTTTGGGTTTTTATTTTGCTCAATTTTTCCTTCTTTTTAAATAAAATAATTTGTGACATTTTCCCGTCTTCATCCTCTCTCTCTTCTTGGAAGTTCAGTCGTTCGTTCGTTTCTGCAGCATAAAGAAAGAAAAAAAAACATCTTGCGTCTGTTCAGCCGGAGAGAGAAAGAAAAAACAGGATTCTTTGTGTTCGGCGTCTCGTTAAGCGTCCGCCTGCTGAGGCTGCAGCGAACCAGGAGAAAAAAAGCCTCCATATAACACCTCATGAGTTATTCTATAGTCGGTACAATGGCGCTCTACGGGGACTTAAAGCTGCACGCTACACGACCTGCAGCTCATACACGTGTCCGTGTCGACAGAATGTGCAGAATTAAAAAAACATGACAAATGAAGCGGTGCGTCATCGGCATAAAAAGATTTATTTGTTGTTTGAGTCTTTATGTTTGAGGAAGAAAATACGATTAAAACAGAGACGGCGCCGATTTATTGAATCCTGCAGAAATGTAATTTAAAATAAAACATCAAGAGACAATTTAAAGCCGTCATTTCAAGTTTCATTCCTGATTTCACAGCTGAAATGTTTCATGTTGTTTGTGTTTTAGACTATTTTAGAAATTCATTATTTTAAAGTAAAGCTCACAAAACATTATTTATGTTCAAACTTTGACTTTGTTTAATATATTTTAAAAATGTATGAAATTTTCTGCTGATTAAAAACATTGTTTCTGTTATTTTCTGAACATTTCTTCTTTTAATTAAATTATTTTTAATCCTTTAGACTCAAATTAAAAAGAAATATCTTCACCTGATTTGTACATTGGATCTTTAATCCTCCTTTAAATACAGAAAAATTCACCTTGCCTCTGATTTATAGTAAACACATTATTAGGTTTAAAAACTGCAGGTTGAATTCAATCTTTAGAAAAATGTAAATTTTTGCCGGCTAAATCGTTCCTTTTCTTTTCTTTTTTTTTGTCCTTACAAAAATAAGTAAATCTCTTTCGATCCTGCTGTGAAAACGTGTTAATCCGGTTTAATCGGAGATTTATTGCAAGATTAAAAATACAGCAGAATAAACAGAAACATTCATCTGTGTTTGCTATTTTCTGCAGCAGTTATTTTTATCGTTTTATTTCTTTTTTTTAATTTTATTCCAGTTTCTTAATTTTTTCCGTTTCGTGACCCGCACTCGCACCTTGCTTGTAAATTTCATATTCAGTGTTTCCCTGCTGCTGATTTGACTCTTTCTCCCTCCTGCCTTCCTCCTTTTGTCTCTTACCTTTTATTTCTATTTTTACGTGTTGTGTTCTCGTGTTATTCAGAGCGCTGAGGCGAGGGCTGTCAGCTCCACGCCGCCAGGCAGAGAAGTCTGCAAACCAGCAGCCACCATATGTCTCTCTCTCTCTCTGCCGTTTTCTCGCTTCATTACTCTCTCTCTCTCTCTTTTCATTCTCTGTTTCCTTATCTTCATCACTGTATTGATTTATTTCTCCCACTTTTATCATTTAATCCCTCTGCCTTTCACGCACGTTTTTTTTAAATTCAAAAGGGTAAAAGTGGATATTTATGTCAAAATGCTGCAAAAATGTCAATAAATTTGAAGAGGATTTGGGGATATTTTTCATTTTCAGACTCAAAAACATTCAATGCATCATCTAACAAAGGTGGTCTTCATATTTTCAAATGCTCATTTTCCTCCTATGTGGCTCTATTTATTGTCTGAAAACTATTTAAACACACACACGATCCGGTGGCTTCAACTGTCGCTGAAAGTCGTCCCAGAGAAACCACAGCTGGACTCAAATAAGTCAAAAAATAATACACTCACTAGTTTACAATTAATCTAATTACCTAAATCAATTGGCAGGCAGTGAACTCGGGGCCTTCAGGGGCCCCTCAGGCTCAAAGAATCAGCCTTTGAGCACACAGTACAGCGACATGATTTAATGCATTTATGCATTATTATCCATTGAACATCTACGGCTGTCCAATCACGTGAATACAGGTTATAAAACGTGCGGAGGCCGAGGACCTCCGAGTGGACCGTCCGGGTTTGAATCCAACCTGTGGCTCCTTCCCTGCATGTTATTCCTCTCTCTCTCTCTCTCTCTCTCTCTCTCTTTGACACTTACCACTTTCTGTAAATAAGGGCATAAAAAGTCCAAAAATAAACTGTTACTTAAATAAAACAAAACGTGATGAATGCAAACAGCTAACACCAGGCGGAAGATGTTTTCTTAAATATTAATTCACAGGTGTTAAAATCAATCCGAACAAAGCAAATGAATTGATGTTAAACTGCCTCAAAGATTGTCTCCAGAGGACCATATCCATAACAGTTTACAAGCTAACGAAGCACAAGCTAACGAAGCACATGCTAACAAAAAACATGCTAACGAAACACAAGCTAACAAAAAACAAGCTAACGAAACACAAGCTAATGAAGCACAAGCTAACGAAACACAAGCTAACAGCCAATTTGTCCGGGTTGTAAAAAAGTAAATATTTTTTCATTTGTTACAAACCCCTTCCCCTTTTTTTTTTTAAAGCTAATCATGAATTTTAAATTATCGTTTCATAAATAAAAAAAAATTAGATGACGAAGAATTTAAGAGAAACGAAGGAAGGAACACATGGGCGGGAGTTTAAATGTTCGAATCAAATAAAATACTTACTCTGCTTAAATTCAGTGTGAGCAAACTTCGAGTCAATAAATCCATGTGAACATCTGCAGGAGCGAAATTAAATATTAGAGAATTTAAAAAAAGGCTATTTTAGAAATAGAACTGATCAACCTTAATAAGATTCATAAAACGGTACAGGCACATGGTCATGAAAATAAATTTTAAAAAAAACACTTCATTGAATTAGCTCATGATAAAAAACACACACTGAATGATCAGGGTCTGAATTAGAAATAAAAGCTCGGAGGACTTTTGTTTCCAGGACTGATTTTATTTTGGAGTATTTGAGCCGGAGAGACGAAGCAGCAAACAGGACTAACATCTGTGTCTGTTATGCTTCATAAATATGCTCATAAACATCTCAGCAGTTCCAAAATAACGAAAACAACTTGGATTTTATTTGAATTAAATTTGGGCACACGGTGGTGAAAAGAAGCGATGAATTGTTGGTTTGTGAGGACGCCGTGATGGAAGGATTGTTCTGTCTCACACGGCTCCTCTCTTCCACCGTCTCTTTTGTCTTCCTCTTTTCTACTCGCCCTCCTCTTCATCTTCTCTCCGTCTTTCACTTCTCTCTCTCTCTCTCTCTCTCTGGCAGACAGAGGGATGATGGGTTTGTTGCCGTAGTAACTCCTCCATTCAGCCTTCCTCTGTTGGCAGCGGCGGCGGCGCCCGATGACGACACATGAAACACAACAAACTCGACAGTTTTCCCACGTCAAATGATTTAGTTGTGTCTGTTAGGAAACAAAAACGAGGCTAGACAACATGAGCACCCCCTCCCTCCCTCCCTCCCTCCGTCCATCCATCCTTCCTTCATCACTCCATCCCTCGTTTCCTCGTCCCTCTGTCCGTCCACCATGCTCGCTCACATGTTGATGACACACAGCGCCAGGAAAGACAACAGACGAGTAAAAACAAATGAATCGAGCCTGACAATTATCGCCCTGCCGCCGAGCCGTTTCTGCGCTCTGAGCGGCTGTTTTTCCTCTCAGATGTTTGTTTTCTGATCAGGATGAGATGAAACTTTATTGATCGCCGCAGGGAGACGAGGACAAAAAACCCCGAGGTGAAAATACAGGAGACGAGACAATAAATAAAGACGAGGCGAGATGAGGCACGTCGGGAGGTTGGAAAAAAGAAAGACAATGGAGATGTAGTATCAGTGTCTGTCTCAGTTTCATGTTTGATGAGCAGCGAACAGCGTCAGCCTCCGGAGTGTTTACCTTTAATTATCCTGCAGATTAAGACAGATGACGCTTTCTTTGTAATTCAAAGGAAACAAGGGGTGGGCTCGGCTCCTCCTTACTCTCATAAATGTATAATATGTATCCAGAGGTTTGGATGTTGGAGTCGGAAGTGTTCAGGTTTTTCTGTTAGTTTTAACCAATCACATATCAGCAAACTGGTGCGTGCAAGAAGAACAATCAGACGCCATCAGACATCCAATCAGAGGTAATCCAACGCAATTTATTTACCTCCATTTACAGATGTCTGCGTGTAAAGGAAGCTAACAATCTGTTCTCATTTGAGCCACAAACGCTGCCTGAAGCTGTCCAGACAGCCAATCAGCATTTAGATTTCCTGATTTCCTCGAATGTGTCAGAAACAATCTCTCTGATCTCCACTCAACAAACCAATCATTTAAAAAGTAGTTCTCTCTATCGTATCGAGAGTATCTCTCCAGTCCGGTCTCAGCCTCCAATGTCTAAACATGATGTTGAAGTGTGAACTCCTGCAGTTCCTGGAGTGTCCACTAGAGGCTGGCTGCAGAAACACAGGATGTCACATTAAATGACTGGCAAAAAAGCCGTTTTTACAGCATAAATAAAACATGTTTACAGCCCAGGGAAAAAAAAGAAGTCTGATTAGTTACAGTCGTCACTTGACAACAGACCTGACAAATCTGCATCGTGATGTTTTTATTTCAGCAAAGTTCAGAGAAAGAATCTGTTTCTGTTTCAGCTTCATTCCTCTGAAGTGATCCAGAGTGAAGCCTCTGTGAAACGTATTGTTTACAGACGACTGTGCGCTCCTCAGGGAGACGTACCGGGCCGAAAAATGAGCTCGACGGAGGTCGCCCACGTTAAGGTGTGTCAAGCTGAAGGGAGCAGATTATCACATCGTTTTTAATGTCGAGGACAAAGACTAGAACCAAACGGAAAAAAACATGGATTACAAGAGAAAAGGTCAAATGTCAAATAAAAACTTGCTTTCATCACAAAGACAATTCAAAAACAAGGTCCAAAGATTGTGAGAAACCAAATTAGACCAGAGTACAGACAAGGAGACACGGACGTGTGACGAAACTGACAACAAGAGGAACACTCTAAAACAGGTGAGACACACTGGGGACCAGAACTACAAAACAGGAACACAAACACAAAAGGTCACTCTGAGTATCGGAGTCACAAGTGGAGTGCAGAAGAAACCCTGAGTGCCTGCTGAGTATTCACAGATCAGCCTTAAAATGACCATGATGCTTTGCAGCTGGAGGACAGGTAAATCTCGGGGTTCAGGGACTTTTAAAGCACCTGAGACCTGCTTGTTGAGAAACGAGCTGTACTGAATGAAAGGCATGAAGCTGATGCAGAAGTGTTAAACTCCTGCAGTACCTGGAGTGTCCACTAGAGGCTGGCTGCAGTACCTGGAGTGTCCACTAGAGGCTGGCTGCAGCAGCACAGGAAGTCACATACACACCCATTCAAACAGCCTGTTTTTACAGCAGACATGAACATGTTTACAGCCTGCTTCAAAAAACCAAATAGGTGTGATTAGCTCATGTCTCCATCCACACACACTGTACGGGGGTGAATGTTTTGATGACTCAGCAGTTTTGATTGGATGAAGGATAAATTGTTTAATCTGTCATTCTTTCCTTGTGTGTGCGCGCTCTCACATTTAACCTGTTCAGATTTGAATCGTCTGGAAGCGCCTGCAGCTTGGGCCTCAAATTTCAGAAAAGACTTTAAAAGATGGCGGTGAAGGAGGCGCACTGATGCCTGCGTTTTATAAACGATCAACAGGGTTCAGGTGGTCGGTGACAGCACTCCAAGAATCCCCGGTTTGATCTCCAACGTCCTCCTCTCTGAGTGATGTTTCTCCTCTTGGCCTTTCTCTCCTCTCTCCCTCTGTCTGAAACAAAGCGCTGGCTGCTGTCAATCACTCGCTAATAGCCGGCGAGGAGAGGCGGCGAGGTCGCCATGACTCCACGAAGCGTCTGACGGCGAGCTGATTGGATGAATTAGTGACCGGGATCGTTAGCGGCCGCGCTTCAGAAGGACTCTTAATGTCTTGTATTAGCACTAATGGAATGCAATTTCAGCTCTCCCTCTGCTCGATGTCACCCAGCCCGGCCACGATCCCGGGGGCGCCGCCGGACTGTAGTCAAGGTAACTGTAATCACGTGCCAACGCCCGTCCCCCTCCTCCTGTGAGCCCCTCGGTGAGACAGAGAGAAAATTAGAGAAGGATCTTAATAAGAGTCCTGGCGCTAAAAGAAAATGACCAATATTCCTCCTCAGGCAGGGAGATGATTTGAGCTGCAGCCAGTTTTGTGAAGGAGCAGCGGGGGAGATTAGCTCGATTAGGCCAAATCAGAGCGATGTGATGAGAGGAGGGAAGATAATGGCTCTCAGATTGGTTCCTCATGCAGCTCCGGCCTTCTCTGAGGGAATTAAACCGCTCTTTGTCTCACCGTCTCTCAGGGTGAATCCACTCCTCCAGCCAATCACCGATGCTAGCTGCTAAATTAGAAAGCTAATATAACCTTTTCTCCTGAGAGGTTCCTTCATGTCACACTTGGATTCATTAGCTGAACATTTCTGGGGGGTTTTTAGGGGGGGGGGGGATTATTATGTTTTCAACTTGTGACACGGCTGCAGAAAATAGGGTTCTGATAATATCAAGACGCCTCAAATAAAGTTTGTGTGTGTTATCTTTGCACACACACACACACACAGGAAGTGAGGACACGCTGTACAGCAGCTGTAAGGACCTTTCTCTGACTCTTTAATTATTTGTTGCTGTTTCCTGTCGATCAGATGAACTGATGAGCTTCATGTCTGTTTTTATGAACAGAAAAAAAACAAAACATCCGTCTCAAACTCAGGTGGTTTCCAGAAACACCTGCAGACTGAGGATGACCTCCTGCTCACATTCTTCTCCTGCCTCTCACACACACACACACACACACACACACACACAGAGTCCAGATTAAACAGTCTCGGGACTCCGGGCCTCTGGTCCAGGTGGGCGGAGCTAAGCACTGTCACATGTCAGCAGCTGGGGTGGCGGCTGATTGGTCGGCTGTGTGAGAGGGGGAAGCTTTACTGTTGTGTTTCCCCACATCAAACACCTTTTCAACCCGTTGCTTTGACAACCGTCAGCCAGCAGCTGATTGGAGCTGACGGCGGCGGGTTCAGACGGGGCCTCCGACCTCTGTGAACGCTCAGCGAGATCATTTAATGATGCGTTTACCTTTAAATACCTCATTTGAAGAGTCAAACCTTTTGATTGTACTCGCCAAATAAAAGGACTCTCTAATATCTCCTGAGAAGCTGCTCTCTAAGCCCCGCCTCCTTCCCGGGTCCAGAAACACAGAAACTGGACTGTGACCTTTGTTCTGTTTCACATCACTCCTCCCTCTCTTCTCCGAGTTCAGTTGAAGACTTTGTCTAAATGTTGCTGTTTGCTCATGATGGACCATCGGAGTCTTTGACCTGCGATCTGTCAAGGTCACACATTTGTCATGATTAGGTGCCATTAAATCAAGATTGGTTGATTGATTGATTGATTGATTGATTGATTGATTGATGAAAGTAGGCAGAAAACAGTCCGACTTCGATAAGAGGAACTGAAGCTAACTTATCTCTCCTCCATCCAACAGTGAAACTTGAGCGTTAAATCTGCTGGACGGCACCTCGTGACAATCAGCGTTCACATTTCCCGACATCCTTGAATGCATCATAAAAGATGGCTCTGACCTCCTGACAAAGCTTCACTTTTCACCTTGTTGGTCCATTAAAAGTTGATTTCTTCATTCAGGATTTTTGGAGGAAAAAGGAGAAAGAAAGGTGACGGACATTTTCTTGTCTTAAATCTTAAATTCAGACGATTTAAAAGGTATTTGAAACTTTTCGTGTGTTCGTCCTGAGACTGTTTGAGAAGCAGAAAGATATTTTTAGCTCTTCATCAGGAGTCGGGATGAACTCGCTCTCCTCCTGAGGCGGCGAGGGGCGCCTCGCTTTGATTTTTTCCTCAGTCTTTTCCATCGTCTCCATCACCGACCCGCGGCCGCTCTCCGCATCCCTGATTTGCACTCTGATTCGAGCGCCCCCGGGTGAAACAAATTTCATCAGAGATGTTTCCTGAATAAAAAATGAAGGCGTTTATTTCTCTGGCCGAGAGAGGAATGTGACGAGGAGGCAACAAAAGCAGCGCTGATTTGATCAACGACAAAAAATAGAGCTGATTTACAAAAGTCTTTGTAGGTGGAAGGAAGCGGTTTGTCGCTCGGCGGTGAAATGACTCTGATTTGACTTTAAACAAAGAAACCTGAATGTTTGTATTGATGCCAAACAAACAAAATGTGGGTGACATCAGCGTGTCACATCAAAGCCGACTTCCTGTTTGTCCTCCAGAGCGCTGAAGTCCCATGGGCTTTTAATTTGAAGGGCATGAAAACCAGTCAGTCATGTGACTTCAGATGAACCTTTTAAAAATGATGTTTTACATGTTGAAGAAACTACGGTGGCCCTGATGGTCAAACACAAAAACAATCCAGCTGTTAAACTACTACAATGTTAATCTTAATTATTTATTAAGACCACTATCTACAGAGGGACGGAAGGGACAAAATAAATACAGAGACACACTGAGGACCACTATCTACAGAGAGACGGAAGGGACAAAATAAATACAGAGACACACTGAGGACCACTATCTACAGAGAGACGGAAGGGACAAAATAAATACAGAGACAAACTGAGGACCACTATCTACAGAGAGACGGAAGGGACAAAATAAATACAGAGACAAACTGAGGACCACTATCTACAGAGAGACTGAAGGGACAAAATAAATACAGAGACAAACTGAGGACCACTATCTACAGAGAGACTGAAGGGACAAAATAAATACAGAGACACACTGAGGACCACTATCTACAGAGAGACTGAAGGGACACAATAAATACAGAGACACTGAGGACCACTATCTACAGAGAGACGGAAGGGACAAAATAAATACAGAGACACTGAGGACCACTATCTACAGAGAGACTGAAGGGACAAAATAAATACAGAGACACTGAGGACCACTATCTACAGAGAGACGGAAGGGACAAAATAAATACAGAGACACACTGAGGACCACTATCTACAGAGAGACTGAAGGGACAAAATAAATACAGAGAGAGACTGAGGACCACTATCTACAGAGAGACTGAAGGGACAAAATAAATACAGAGACACACTGAGGACCACTATCTACAGAGAGACTGAAGGGACACAATAAATACAGAGACACTGAGGACCACTATCTACAGAGAGACGGAAGGGACAAAATAAATACAGAGACACACTGAGGACCACTATCTACAGAGAGACTGAAGGGACAAAATAAATACAGAGAGAGACTGAGGACCACTATCTACAGAGAGACTGAAGGGACAAAATAAATACAGAGACACACTGAGGACCACTATCTACAGAGAGACTGAAGGGACAAAATAAATACAGAGACCCACTGAGGACCACTATCTACAGAGAGACTGAAGGGACAAAATAAATACAGAGACCCACTGAGGACCACTATCTACAGAGAGACGGAAGGGACAAAATAAATACAGAGACACACTGAGGACCACTATCTACAGAGAGACTGAAGGGACAAAATAAATACAGAGACCCACTGAGGACCACTATCTACAGAGAGACTGAAGGGACAAAATAAATACAGAGACCCACTGAGGACCACTATCTACAGAGAGACGGAAGGGACAAAATAAATACAGAGACCCACTGAGGACCACTATCTACAGAGAGACTGAAGGGACAAAATAAATACAGAGACCCACTGAGGACCACTATCTACAGAGAGACTGAAGGGACAAAATAAATACAGAGACACTGAGGACCACTATCTACAGAGAGACGGAAGGGACAAAATAAATACAGAGACCCACTGAGGACCACTATCTACAGAGAGACTGAAGGGACAAAATAAAGAAGATATTAATCAGATGAACTTGTTCATGATGCTGATAAATAAAACAAAAAACATTTTGAGGATTTTTTTTTATCTTTCGTGACGTTCAGTCGAGATCTGAAGAAAAGAAGCAAACACACCTGTCTCAGTTTGATGACATCATCAGCCTGAGCAGAGAGCGGGACGAGTCTCCAGCCTGTTTGGATCCAAACACGTCCGCTCTGTGTTCTCGCTCACATTTCCCACAATCCTCCTCTCCTCCGTCTGAACACCAAACATCAGCTGATTGGAGGCCGTCCGAGTGATGAGATCCTCCTCAGCGGGGGGTCTGAGCTGGTGACACTGGTGTTGATGGCGGAGTAGAGGGGGGGGGGGGCGTCCGTCCGTCCGTCTAAATCAGCATTAATCAGGATGTCTCGCTTCATTCGTCCTCGTATCAAATCAGACAAATGATTACAGCATTCAGCTCACGAGGGCCGGCGCCACTGAGGGGCCGCAATCAGGCCGCCGCTCGCTTCCTGGAGATCCCGCCGCAGAATCACCGTGTTTTTCTTTTCTTAACTAATCGCTTTAATAATAAAAAAAAAGGATGATTGACTCAGAGGAGATAAAAGGCAGGTTTTTAATCACGCCGCGCTCCGTCTGAGATCAGCTCATTTTCACCTGGTTGTAAACACAGCAGACGGTCCAAACACCACAGAAGAAGAAGAAGAAGGCTCGATCAGGAGGTCAAACAGCAGCGGACTTTAGAGGAAATATTTTGATGTGGTAGATCTGAGAACCGTCACGACCAAACAAGCCTCCGATTATTTTTAACCAATCAGAGACGGGATAGATTATAAACAAAGGAGGGTGTCCCTACAGGAGGAGGACACGGTCCAATCAGAAATCACCACCTGAATTTTATTTACTCACGTCACCTGTCGGGACGGCTGAGAACTCCACACGTTCAGTTCTTTAACATTTCAGACATGAAATTCATTTTGGATTTTTTTAAATAAAAGAAATCATGTCGACATCCAAATCTACCTACATGACTGACCACCCAAAGGTGAGCGTGTGTGTGTGTGTGTGTGTGTGTGTGTGTTTGTAAACAGCGTGTTGTTGGGGTGAAACTGGACTCCAGGTAGCAGCTCACCTGTTCAAACACGGAGGTCAAACGGTGTCTGACAGAGAAGCGCTCTGAGGCAGTGAATCACACACACACCTCCTGATCTGTGAGGTGTGTGATGACTTTGCTTGCTGTAGTTTTTTGGGGGGGCTGTTTGCATGCTGGAGGAATCTATTACCTGTTAGTCAGGTTTGGTTCCCACGCTCCTCCTGCTCCTCCTCCTCCTCACCACCGTCCCCGGGGAGCAGCTGTGGTTCTGGGCCTCTGCTTCTCTAATAATCCCTGCAGGGCCCCGGAGCTCTGAGAAACACGGCGTGACGCTTCTCCCAGAGCCGCCAGGCCGCCATTAGACCGCCGCTCTCATGATGTCATCGCTCTGTCAGAGCCGCCTCACCGAGGGCCGCAAAAGACCACAAGAGTCCACGCGGAAAGATGCTCCAGAGGAGGAGGAGGAGGAGGAGGAGGAAGAAAAGGAGGAGGAGAGGGAGGAGGAGGAGGAGGAGGATGAAGAAAAGGAGGAGGAGGAGGAGGAGGAGGAGGATGAAGAAAAGGAGGAGGAGGAGGAGGATGAAGAAAAGGAGGAGGAGAGGGAGGAGGAGGAGGAGGAGGATGAAGAAAAGGAGGAGGAGGAGGAGGAGGAGGAGGATGAAGAAAAGGAGGAGGAAGAGGAGGAGATGGAAGAGGAGGAGGAAGAAAAGGAGGAGGAAGAGGAGGAGATGGAAGAGGAGGAGGAAGAAAAGGAGGAGGAAGAGGAGGAGATGGAAGAGGAGGAGGAAGAAAAGGAGGAGGAAGAGGAGGAGATGGAAGAGGAGGAGGAAGAAAAGGAGGAGGAGGAGGAGGATGAAGAAAAGGAGGAGGAGAGGGAGGAGGAGGAGGAGGAGGATGAAGAAAAGGAGGAGGAGGAGGAGGAGGAGGAGGATGAAGAAAAGGAGGAGGAAGAGGAGGAGATGGAAGAGGAGGAGGAAGAAAAGGAGGAGGAAGAGGAGGAGATGGAAGAGGAGGAGGAAGAAAAGGAGGAGGAAGAGGAGGAGATGGAAGAGGAGGAGGAAGAAAAGGAGGAGGAAGAGGAGGAGATGGAAGAGGAGGAGGAAGAAAAGGAGGAGGTCCGGTGAATGTTTGGTATTAGCAGGCTGAGTCCAGGTGACAGCAGATTGTGTTTCAGGTTAATTGAAGGATCGCTGGATTGATGTTGTGACGGCGGATCAACAGACGGCCCAACACACACACACACACACACACACACACACACACACACACACACACTCACACTCACACGCTCCAGTTCTGTTTGAGGAGGAGGCGGGGACTTGTTGTCACACTGGAGGATGCAGCAGTTTCACTTTTTGTAAACATGCAGAATATCAGGTGACGGGAGGAGGAGGAGGTCAGGTGACGGGAGGAGGAGGAGGTCAGGTGACGGGAGGAGGAGGAGGTCAGGTGACAGGAGGAGGAGGTCAGGTGACGGGAGGAGGAGTTCAGGTGACGGGAGGAGGAGGAGGTCAGGTGACGGGAGGAGGAGGAGGTCAGGTGACGGGAGGAGGAGGAGGTCAGGTGACAGGAGGAGGAGGTCAGGTGACGGGAGGAGGAGGTCAGGTGACGGGAGGAGGAGGAGGTCAGTTGACAGGAGGAGGAGGTCAGGTGACGGTAGGAGGAGGAGGTCAGGTGACAGGAGGAGGAGGTCAGGTGACGGGAGGAGGAGGAGGTCAGGTGACAGGAGGAGGAGGTCAGGTGACGGGAGGAGGAGGAGGTCAGGTAACGGGAGGAGGAGGTCAGGTGACGGGAGGAGGAGGAGGTCAGGTGACAGGAGGAGGAGGTCAGGTGACGGTAGGAGGAGGAGGTCAGGTGACAGGAGGAGGAGGTCAGGTGACGGGAGGAGGAGGAGGTCAGGTGACAGGAGGAGGAGGTCAGGTGACGGGAGGAGGAGGAGGTCAGGTAGCGGGAGGAGGAGGTCAGGTAACGGGAGGAGAAGGTCAGGTGACGGGAGGAGGAGGTCAGGTGACGGGAGGAGGAGGAGGTCAGGTGACGGTAGGAGGAGGAGGTCAGGTGACGGTAGGAGGAGGTCAGGTGACGTGAGGAGGAGGTCAGGTGACGGGAGGAGGAGGAGGTCAGGTGACGGGAGGAGGAGGTCAGGTGACGGGAGGAGGAGGAGATCAGGTGACGGGAGGAGGAGGTCAGGTGACGGGAGGAGGAGGAGGTCAGGTGACGGGAAGAGGAGGTCAGGTGACGGTAGGAGGAGGTCAGGTGACGGGAGGAGGAGGTCAGGTGACGGGAGGAGGAGGAGGTCAGGTGACGGGAGGAGGAGGAGGTCAGGTGACGGTAGGAGGAGGTCAGGTGACGGGAGGAGGAGGAGGTCAGGTGACGGTAGGAGGAGGTCAGGTGACGGGAGGAGGAGGAGGTCAGGTGACGGGAGGAGGAGGAGGTCAGGTGACGGTAGGAGGAGGTCAGGTGACGGGAGGAGGAGGTCAGGTGACGGGAGGAGGAGGAGGTCAGGTGACGGTAGGAGGAGGTCAGGTGACGGTAGGAGGAGGTCAGGTGACGGGAGGAGGAGGAGGTCAGGTGACGGGAGGCGGAGGTCAGGTGACGGTAGGAGGAGGTCAGGTGACGGTAGGAGGAGGTCAGGTGACGGTAGGAGGAGGTCAGGTGACGGTAGGAGGAGGTCAGGTGACGGGAGGAGGAGGAGGTAACTCCTCTTGTCCTCCTCGTGTGTGTTTGTGTGTTTCTTGTCGTTCTCAGCAGCCGGACGTATTTTCTCTGAAACTCGATTAAAGACGAAGACGACAAACACTCGGCTCGTCTCCCTGGCTCGGGGTCGGGGGACAGAGGGGACACCGTAAACAATCCCACGACCCGATGCGGACCCCTGAGCCATATTTCTGGATGCTCGGGCCCTCGGGGGACAGCGGCGGCGGCATCAGGAGCGAGTGATACCTGTTGGCCCCTCCCCTCTCTTCCTGATTGACAGATGGCTGCTCCATTAGATGAGAATGATAAGTGGCAGAAAGGACTTCCTCTTGATCTCTGACCCCCCGTGACCCTGACTCTTGACCCCTCTCAGGGCTGCCCCCCCTCCTCCTCCTCCTCCTCTCTCTCTCTCTCTCTCTCTCTCTCTGTGTGTCGCTCGGCCGCTCACAGGTGCAGCAGGTCAGGACTAAGTGATGTGGAGAGCAGCTTTTGTTCGTGTGGAGGAGGAATCTGAGAGAAGAAAGAAGACGGAGGACAGAGAGGATGAAGAGGTGGAGAGTGTGTTGTTGTGCAGAGAAAAGAGAGAGAGAGGATGAGACGCTGATAATGGAGGGGGGGGGGGGGGGGGGGGGCAAACAGGAAGTTTTGGCTTCAAAGTAAAGTTTGTGAAGCACATCTCCCTCGTTAAGGCCTTCAGAGTGCACTCTGTGATTTCATGAGTGAGTCAAAGTGTCGGAAATGTTTAACCAGTTAATCTCATTCATCTTTATTTTGTCCCTTCAGGCTCCCCGTAGAGAGTGGCCCTCAGTGTCTCCCTTATGAAATGACACGTTGACCTTTGTTAGCGCTCCTTTGGCGTCATAAGCACTTCCTGTTTCTGGCCTTGAGCTCTATTTGTTGTCTGTGTGGCGGCCGCTCAAAGAGGCTGTAATTATTGATATTTTCTGATAATAATTGTTATTGTTGTTTGATTTTTAAAACAGCCCTTCATCAGAGCGAGCCCTCCTCTGTCCTGGAGTCCAGGTTAGCGGCTCGGCTCCGTCCGCCACTCTGGACTCCACTAATAATTTTAATAATTCAGTTTGAGCCTCTTAAAGTGTTCAGAGCCCAGTGGACGTCTCTCTCTCTCTCTCTCGCTCGCTCGCTCGCTCTCTCTCTCTCTGGATTAATAAGCAGAGCAGTACTCAGCGCAGCGCGAGGTAAAGCTCTGCCATGATTACAGTACGCCATCAAGAAAATTAGTTGTTTCCCACACGCAGCAACGCACAGCGAGGGGTTCGAACATAACAAGTTGCTTTTGTTGACGGCGGCTCGCTGGCTGTTTGCAGAGAGCGAGCCAGCTGCCACAAATCACACGTTCAATTATTCTGCTTTGCTTATGAGCATCTAAATATTTAGTCCACTTACCGCGAACAAAAACAGTAGTAAAGTGATTAGAGACGGCGAGGAGTCGAGTTCTCCTCCAGGAGAGGAGGGAGGCAGGAGGAGGTAAGGAGGTGAGGAGGTGAGGAGGAGGGAAACGAGGAAGCTGGCTTTCTTGGTTTATTCAAATTTAGGATCAAACATCAAAACTACAAGATAGATAGTTCAGAACCTCCTCACTGACCACTAGAACCTCCTTATTGACACCTAGAACCTCCTCACTGACCACTAGAACCTCCTTATTGACACCTAGAACCTCCTCACTGACCCCTAGAACATCCTTATTGACACATAGAACCTCCTCACTGACCACTAGAACATCCTTATTGACACCTAGAACCTCCTCACTGACCCCTAGAACATCCTTATTGACACATAGAACCTCCTCACTGACCACTAGAACCTCCTTATTGACACATAGAACCTCCTCACTGACCCCTAGAACATCCTTATTGACACCTAGAACCTCCCAACTGACCACTAGAACATCCTTATTGACACCTAGAACCTCCCAACTGACCACTAGAACATCCTTATTGACACATAGAACCTCCTCACTGACCACTAGAACGTCCTTATTGACACCTAGAACCTCCCAACTGACCACTAGAACATCCTAATTGACACATAGAACCTCCCCACTGACCACTAGAACATCCTTATTGACACATAGAACCTCCTCACTGACCACTGGAACATCCTTATTGACACCTGGAACCTCCTCACTGACCACTAGAACATCCTTATTGACACCTGGAACCTCCTCACTGACCACTAGAACATCCTTATTGACACATAGAACCTCCTCACTGACCACTAGAACATCCTTATTGACACCTGGAACCTCCTCACTGACCACTAGAACATCCTTATTGACACCTGGAACCTCCTCACTGACCACTAGAACATCCTTATTGACACATAGAACCTCCTCACTGACCACTAGAACATCCTTATTGACACATAGAACCTCCTCACTGACCACTAGAACATCCTTATTGACACATAGAACCTCCACAGTGATCACTAGGACATCCTTATTGACACATAGAACCTCATCAGTGATCACTAGGACCTCCTCACTGACCATTAGAACATCCTTATTGACACATAGAACCTCCTCACTGACCACTAGAACATCCTTATTGACACATAGAACCTCCTCACTGACCACTAGAACATCCTTATTGACACATAGAACCTCCTCAGTGATCACTAGAACATCCTTATTGACACATAGAACCTCCACAGTGATCACTAGGACATCCTTATTGACACATAGAACCTTCTCACTGACACATAGAACATTCATTCATTGATTAAGTGAATCTCATTTCTGACTACAAGAACCTCTTCAATAATTATTTGAACCTCACTAACCATTAGAGCCTTCTCACTGACACATAGAACCTCCACACCGACCACTTAAACCGTTATGGTCTGATGACTTAAACCTACTTGATAATAAATTGAAGCCTTCCTGACCTTTTACAAGCTTCACCTACATTACAAACAGAAAGCCAATAGTGTTTCTCTTTGCAGTTTTATGTAGTGAAGTAAAATGCATTCTATCTTTGTCATTTAACATTTCACACCCTGTTGAGACTCCTCTGAACCTTTGACTGAGAACTTGTTGTAGTTTTACAATAATAATAATAATAAAAACAAAACGTCTTATTTCCTGTTATTACAAATAAATCTTCTTCACTCACTTGTGTTCTTGCAGGTAGAACTTAGAATCCAGAAACACGTTTTCAGGTGTATAACACCAGTAATGTCCTGTTGGAGGATTCTTCAGTTTCAGAGACCTCGACATTTTTCTGTGTGGAGCTTCCTGCAACTAAACAACAAATTGAGAAACAGTTTGTAACCTCTGCAGAGCCTCACAGAGTCACACCTCCACCCACACAAACAACACAAACAGCTACGCAGACACAACAACACAACTGTTCACCAGATTATCTGCAGAGCGGCGTTAGCGACGGACCTGCACACAAACCCCTGCACATGACTCATCCTGCCTGCACACAAACTGCATCCAGAGAACTGACGGCTTCATTTGAAGGGTGAAAAGTGAGCCGAGAGGAGGTGACAGGAGAATATAAAAAAAAAGACATTACAGGAGAATAGTTTAAAGGAGACGGAGAAGCCAAAAAGTGGAGCACAAATCCCCCTGGAGGCCGGGCAGGCGGGACGAGAGGAGTCTGAAGAGGTCAGAGGCTGAGTTTCATTTGTGGTGTAAAACGCTTTTTAATAATGGCTCCATCTTCTCTGCTCCGAAGGTCAATGTTACTTCTGACTCTTTACACCAGGTGAAAAGCTTCCATCTAAAAATGGAATCCCAAATCAAGCGTTATAAATCTTCTTCCGCTACGTCATGGAGCTCCAAAAACATTTGAAATACTTAAAGTGAGAAACAATCTATTGATTCTGACTTTAACCAGAAAGGCTGCGTCCTTAAAGTACCAATCCGTCACCAAAGAGCTTTAATCCACCGCTGAAAATAGTCCAGAGTGGATGCACTTCTTTGTACCATTTGCTTTTTAAAAAAAAACATTAATACATTATTTGATTGGTCTGATCCATAGATACATGCCAAAGTTAGTCAAAGCACAATCAAGTTGCTTCTAAACTTGGCGCCTTTCTTTAGCGCATTTTTATTGTAACTAAAAGAGATTGTTGAAAGTCGCTCTTCAAACACACCAGACTGCATCAACAAAACAATCTTGTTATTTGTCAGAACTGCTGGTCCACATCGGCCTCCATAAGTGAGTTAGTTTAGGAACACAAGACCGCTCAAGGACTTACAGTCTGTTTACATGCTGCAGACGTTACAGCCTGTTTACCTGCTGCAGACGTTACAGCCTGTTTACATGCTGCAGACGTTACAGCCTGTTTACCTGCTGCAGACGTTACAGCCTGTTTACCTGCTGCAGACGTTACAGCCTGTTTACCTGCTGCAGACGTTACAGTCTGTTTACCTGCTGCAGACGTTACAGCCTGTTTACCTGCTGCAGACGTTACAGTCTGTTTACCTGCTGCAGACGTTACAGCCTGTGTACCTGCTGCAGACGTTACAGCCTGTTTACCTGCTGCAGACGTTACAGTCTGTTTACCTGCTGCAGACGTTACAGTCTGTTTACCTGCTGCAGACGTTACAGTCTGTTTACCTGCTGCAGACGTTACAGTCTGTTTACCTGCTACAGACGTTACAGCCTGTTTACCTGCTGCAGACGTTACAGTCTGTTTACCTGCTGCAGACGTTACAGCCTGTTTACCTGCTGCAGATGTTACAGTCTGTTTACCTGCTGCAGACGTTACAGCCTGTTTACCTGCTGCAGACGTTACAGTCTGTTTACCTGCTGCAGACGTTACAGCCTGTTTACCTGCTGCAGACACGTTACAGTCTGTTTACCTGCTGCAGACGTTACAGTCTGTCTACCTGCTGCAGACGTTACAGTCTGTTTACCTGCTGCAGACGTTACAGTCTGTTTACCTGCTGCAGACGTTACAGCCTGTTTACCTGCTGCAGACGTTACAGTCTGTTTACCTGCTGCAGACGTTACAGCCTGTTTACCTGCTGCAGACACGTTACAGTCTGTTTACCTGCTGCAGACGTTACAGCCTGTTTACCTGCTGCAGACGTTACGGCCTGTTTACCTGCTGCAGACGTTACAGCCTGTTTACCTGCTGCAGACGTTACAGCCTGTTTACCTGCTGCAGACGTTACAGCCTCTTTACCTGCTGCAGACGTTACAGTCTGTTTACCTGCTGCAGACGTTACAGTCTGTTTACCTGCTGCAGACGTTACAGCCTGTTTACCTGCTGCAGGCGTTACAGTCTGTTTACCTGCTGCAGACGTTACAGCCTGTTTACCTGCTGCAGACGTTACAGCCTGTTTACCTGCTGCAGACGTTACAGTCTGTTTACCTGCTGCAGACGTTACAGTCTGTTTACCTGCTGCAGACGTTACAGTCTGTTTACCTGCTGCAGACGTTACAGCCTGTTTACCTGCTGCAGACGTTACAGTCTGTTTACCTGCTGCAGACGTGACAGCCTGTTTACCTGCTGCAGACGTTACAGCCTGTTTACCTGCTGCAGACGTTACAGCCTGTTTACCTGCTGCAGACGTTACAATCTGTTTACCTGCTGCAGACGTTACAGCCTGTTTACCTGCAGACGTTACAGTCTGTTTACCTGCTGCAGACGTTACAGCCTGTTTACCTGCTGCAGACGTTACGGTCAGTAAAAGATGAAGAGATCTACATTTGGATCCTTTCAGACTCTTGGAGAACTATTTAACATTTTGTATCAAAGAAAGACGTGAAGTCGGTCCGAGTGTTTTTATAGATCGGGGTCTAAATTAAACTTGGACTAAATAACTCTCAGAGACTTTTTCAGACTTGTAAATAATTCATTTCTTGACAATCAGACGATGAAAAACTCGACGACAAACCTCATCCGAGAAATCACCCAAAAAAAGTTGAGCTTGCTCTCGCTGTGACGGCAGCAGTGGCAACTCTGCAGTTACCCCCCCCCCCCCCCCCCCTTCCTTCCTTCAATCCATCCATCCATCCAACCGTCCCCATGACCCTCACCCTCTCCTCCCCCTCCTCCCCCACCTTTCCCCATTAGCCGCAGCTATTACAGCCCCTGAGAGAGAGTCATTACCGCTCCCATAATCCATGATGATGAAGCTCTCAGCTCGAAACACCGGCAGCTTGTACAGGCTGCGCTTGATTGGCAGGATACAGGGGGTGAGGAGGGGGAGAGGAGGAGGAGGAGGGGAGTGATGGAGGAGGAGTGCAGCTTTGGTATAGGGGGTTTGTGTGATGGGAACTCCACTCGAGATGTGAATTGGCTTTGCCACTCCAATCAGGCCGCTGGATGACAAATGAAGTGTGTCTCTTTCACTCTCTCTCTCTCTCTCACCCTTCCTCTTCTTCTTCTTCTCTCCCCCCCCCTCCCCCCTCCCCCCTCCTCCTCCTCCTCCTCCTCCTCTCCCTTCACACTTCTACTCTCTGTCCGGGTGGAGAAAGAAAAGGGGAGTTCATGTGGGAGCGCTTGACAGCAACACAATCACATTTCTATTCAGCTCCCCCGCCTGCCTGTTTTACCTTCTCGGCAGCCGGGCATGCCATGCACGCTAACACACAGGCCGGCCGGCCAATTAGACGGCCGCGCAAAGAATCTGTGAAAGACACAAAAGGTCTTTAGAGGTTTGGACAGGTGTCTCATTTGGCCGCGGGACATAGTTTAGAGGCTTTTTTTAAAATGTCGAATTTGTGGGCAGAAAGCGAGGAAGGTTATTTGTCGCGCTGTCATTTTTGTCTTGCTTTTTTAACGCCCGTCTCGTTGTCTGTCTGTCGATCCCCGCGGCCCCCTCCATGGGAATGATGGGTTAATTTGAACAGCAGAAAAAAGAAGGGGGGGGGGGGGGGGGGGGGGGGGGCGAGTTGTCCCGAAGATAAAAGATTAAAAAATGAAATCAAAGCAGATTATTTTTCCTGGTTTGTGTTGGGTCAAACCACGTTTGTCTCAACTTTTCTCTCTTCCTTTCTTCTGCTTCCTGCGTACAGTAATTACAGTGGGCTGGAAAAACAAGAGCAGAGATAATTGGTTTGTTGGTTTGCGGCTGAGTTTGTTTAGCGGGGTTATTATCCAGCAGCTCCATTATGGCTGGCAGCACAGAAATCCCTCATTAGCATACACAAATATATACAGAGAGGATGTGGGAAGAGAGAAGAAATGCAGTCTCGTGTTTAATACAGAGCGCTCCCGACACATGCGCCGCACAAAAACATGCAAATACAATCGACAATAGAGCGGCGCTGACACTGCTTCCAGCTGTGAGGAGACGCAGGGAGGTGTCAGGAGGAGAGGGAAGACGAGCAGAGAGACAGATGTAGCAGTAATTAGCGCCAGGCCTGGCGGCGGCGGAGGGTTAGCGGTAGCGGAGGAGAGAGGCTTGACAGTGGCTTTCACCCTCCGCCATCGTCACCTTCATCGCCACCGTCGTCATCGTCATCATCAGGGCCTACACAAGCCAACAATCGCTGTCAGTCTGTGTCAGAGCGGCGTGTCGACGACGAACAATACCGGCTGTCAGAGAGCGCCGGTTCATCTGGATCGACTCTGCTCGCTTTGTTTGTTTGTTGATGTGTGTTTTTTTTTTTTTTCCTCAGACGAGGCTTTTCTGTTGATTCTTATTGGGATCAGTCGGGGCGAAGGCGTGCGCTGACTCCTGACCCGTGCACACAACAAGACGGTAAATAATCAACACGTAAACATCCTGATGTTTCCTGTGGATGAAGCGTGCTCCATGAATGTTCATGAACACGCTCGAGCTGCAAACCTGCTCGTTGATTCCCTCGGACACGTTCATGGTCTCAAGTCTTCTCCGGCACAGTAGATAATGGTCAAAGAGAGGATGGGGGCGGGGCTACCTGTGATTGACAGGTAGCAACAAAGGCATCCTGAACATTGAAAGGAAAATGATTCAGCAGGAATATTTAGTTTATAGCAGGTAAATTCATCTCTGTCACGTGAAGTAGCGCCCGCCTGGCGTGCAAGAATGGCTTCATGTCGCTGCACGCTCGGGAGAGGTCAAAGGTCGAAGCAGGTTTATTCGTGGTTACACTTTGTGTTGAACGTGAGATGTGATGAACGCTGCAGCTCCTCGGCCTTGTTCCAGATCCAGTCCGTGAGGAGGTGGACTACAACAACAATGGCCGCCTTCTGAGCTCCTCCACGCTCTTGACCACATTTGTCTCTGCGTTTCCGACAGTTATCTAAATGTTGTTGTTTGATTTGTCGAGTGGAGGCTGTTTGATATAAATCTGCACACGTCTCTGCAGCGACGCTGTTCGCTTCACTTCCTGCTTGTTTTGTCGTGTTGTTGGGTTGCGGTTTGAGGCCTCACAGATCTGTAAGAGCTCCGAGCTGCCCAGAGGGGGGGGGGGGGGGGGGGGGGGGGGTGATGGGGGGGGGGGGGGGGGGGGGGGGGGGGGGGACCGGGTGTATCAGGGGGGGTTAAGAAAAAGGTAATGTGAGAAAGCTGGAGGTGACAGGCATTGTGGGAAGGTGTGAACGACAGAGAGAGGAGATGAGGACTGAAAAGTGCTCCTTGTCCTGCAAGGAAGAGAGAGACCCTTTTGAGGAGGACCTTCACCTCCTTCTTTCTGCCCCCCCCTCCCTCCCCCCCCCCAATCCCCCCAATTAGACAAACATTAACATCAATTAAGGGCCCTCACGGGAACACAGGCTCTATATAATTACCTTAATGGGCGGACGCTTTCTCTCGTCCCTCTCTCTTTCTGTCTCTTTCTTTGGACCCTCAATCTCTTAAACAAACTTAGAGGGCCTCAGTGGGAGGGGTGGGGGAGAGAAAACGTTGATCGGCAGCAGGGGGGAGATGGGGGAGGTGGGGGGGGGGGGGGTCGTTTCCCGTTGGCTTTTGTGGTGCTGGACTTTGTAAAAAGGCCTCGGCTGAATTGGACCTATTGGCCGACAAACAGAGGAGCTGTTCCCACAGAGAGCCGAGAGAGGGACAATACAGACCCCCGACTGAGAGGGGGAGAGGGGGGACACGGGGGGGAGACAGAGGGAGAAAGGGAGAGGGCCCAAGAGAGGAAAGAGGGGAAGAGGAATTCAGAAAGAAGACGGGAAGAACGAAACAAGAGAGGAAAGAGAGGGGAAGATTTCAGGAGGGGGGGAGGGAGAGAGAGCCTCCAGTAAAAGGGGGAGGCATGAGAAGAGAGGGACAGGGCCCAGGAGAGTAAAGAGGAGCGAAAGAGGAGAAGGAAAGACGACAAGGCGAGGAAGGAAGGAAACGAGAGATATGAAAGAGAGGGGCGTCAGAGGGGGGAGAAAAAGGAAGAGGGGGAGGAAAAGAGAAGGGAGAGAGAGAGAGAGAGAGAGAGAGAGGGGGAGAAAGAGAGAGAGAGGGGGAGAAAGGGTGAGGGAGACGAGGGGTGATGGATTCAACAGAAAAGGTAGGAGAGGAAGGAAGGAAAGGAAGCAGGAGAGGAAAAGGTGGAAGGAGAAAGGAAGTGAGGAGAAAAGGGGGAGGAGGGGGGAGAAAGAGGATAAAACTCCATCTTTCATCCTTCTTCGTCTCCTACACCCTCACATCCTCCTCCCTCGTCACCTCTCCTCTTCTGTTTCATGTTTTCTCTCTGTAATGAAAAAGATCATTTTGTTTTGTCTTTCTTTTTTAAAAAAACTTTATTTACAAACCTGTTGTTTTTAACGAAGAGGACGATCACGCGTGCATCATGTTCCTCTTTGTTCTGTGCCGTGATGGCGGCTCGTGGAACACGCAGACCCGTGGTCACCTCGCTGTGACCTTCCTGTGACCTCAGAGTGTCTGAGATAATGAATCTGAGATTTAAATAAACAAAGTCTCTGTCAGGTGTCTCTCAGGTGACTGATTGACCTGTCAGCCATCTTCCTCTAGAGGGCAGTAGGTGTTCAGAACCATCCTGTGTTTCCGTGTGTGCCGGGCCCCTTCATCTCCAGACACACACACACACACACACACACACACACACACACACACACACTGCTCTCCTCATGGTCAGCCTGTGATGTGAGTCTGTTTGTTTCTGTTTCTTTTTAAATAAAGTTTATACACAGATACAAACAGAGTGACACAAAACAGACGCAACGTTTGTCGGTTTTATCATTATTAGAAAAACTGCGTTTATGATGTCATTGTGATGTCATCACGTTCGCGTCAGAGCATTTTTAGAGTTTCCTCCTTTTTATTTATTCTGGAACATCAAACATGAATCTCAGGGGGCGGGGCTTGTGTCTCCCGGTTACTTCATGCTGTAAAGGTTATTTGTCTGGAAAGTTAAAGTCTTTAAACTGAGAGGCGACCTCTGGTGTTGTGTAACCTCCTGCAGTACCTGGAGTGTCCACTAGAGGCTGGCTGCAGTACCTGGAGTGTCCACTAGAGGCTGACTGCAGTACCTGGAGTGTCCACTAGAGGCTGGCTGCAGCAGCACAGGAAGTCACATACACACCCATTCAAACAGCCCGTTTTAACAGCAGACATGAACATGTTTACAGCCTGCTTCAAAAAACCAAATAGGTGTGATTAGCTCATGTCTCCATCCACACACACTGTACGGGGGGAATGTTTTGATGACTCAGCAGTTTTGATTGGATGAAGGATCAGAGTTATTCACAATAAGGCGTGTAGCTGAGCTGATTGACAGGTGGGCGTGGCCTCAGCTCCAGCTCTCAGCCTGTCGTTAGCTTGACTCAGAGTTAGCCTGAGACAGCATTTCCAACATGGAGACCGCCATCCATGGGACTCCAGCGCCCCCTGCAGGGACACACGGGGGACTCCAGCGCCCCCTGCAGGATCACACGGGGGACTCCAGCGCCCCCTGCAGGGACACACGGGGGACTACAGCGCCCCCTGCAGGGACACACGGGGGACTCCAGCGCCCCCTGCAGGGACACACGGGGGACTCCAGCGCCCCCTGCAGGAACACACGGGGGACTCCAGCGCCCCCTGCAGGAACCCACGGGGGACTCCAGCGCCCCCTGCAGGGACACACGGGGGACGACACTCGGGACACTTTGTCTGAACGACCTTCAATCATAACCGCGTGTTTCCTCCTTGCAGGCGATTCGGACCCGAGGGAAGAGCAGAGGTGTTTTACCTGGTGACTCCGGATGGTTCCTTCTCCTCACCGCGGTCTCAAACGTTTCCTTTACAAACAACAGGATTTATTTTCCTCTGCGTTGTGTTTTCGGGGATTCTT
>NC_136709.1:229666-259666 GCF_947650265.1 Symphodus melops
TACACACTGCAGGTACACACTGCAGCTACACACTGCAGCTACACACTGCAGGTACACACTGCTGCTACACACTGCAGGTACACACTGCAGCTACACACTGCAGCTACACACTGCAGGTACACACTGCAGCTACACACTGCTGCTACACACTGCAGGTACACACTGCAGCTACACACTGCAGCTACACACTGCAGCTACACACCGCAGCTACACACTGCAGGTACACACTGCTGCTACACACTGCTGCTACACACTGCAGGTACACACTGCAGCTACACACTGCAGGTACACACTGCAGCTACACACTGCAGGTACACACTGCTGCTACACACTGCAGCTACACACTGCAGCTACACACTGCAGCTACACACTGCTGCTACACACTGCTGCTACACACTGCAGGTACACACTGCAGCTACACACTGCAGCTACACACTGCAGCTACACACCGCAGCTACACACCGCAGGTACACACTGCTGCTACACACTGCAGCTACACACTGCAGCTACACACTGCAGCTACACACTGCAGCTACACACTGCAGCTACACACTGCAGCTACACACTGCAGCTACACACTGCAGCTACACACTGCAGCTACACACTGCCGTCCCCCGTGTTCACGTGACACTTTAATCAACACAAACAACAAACAGCCACGTTTGTCCCTCCAGGCTGTGAAGCAGGAAATCTCAGGGGCGCACCCCATTGGTCCAGGCTGTTCAGGAGGCGGGGGCATAGTCTGGTGAGGAGAGCACGTGCGTTGTGTTTGTTCTAACAGCATGGAGTGTGTTAACGGCTCGGTTCTGTCCACGCTCGCAGGTCCGAGCTCGCCACTTTGCGTCTCACGACATCAGAGAGCGTCTGCAGGAGCTGAAGAGTCTGCAGCAGGAGCTGCTGAAGGAGGCGGACAGGAAGGTCAAACTCCTGCAGGAGGCGCTCAACATCCACGCCTTCCTGGCTGAGGTGACACGAGGGCGGAGACAGCGACCCGTCACGCTTGTTGTTGTTGTTGTTGTTGTTGTTGTTGTTGTTTGACGCGGTGGCGTTTGCAGGTGTCGGAGCTGCAGCTGTGGCTGCAGGAGCAGCGCGGCGGTTTGGAGGCTCGGGACTGCGGGAGAAGCGAGGAGGCGACGGAGGCTCTGCTGAGGAAGATGGACTCTGTGGACGTGGAGCTGGAGAACCAGAGGAGGACAGTAGAGAGGCTTCAGGAGGGCGGAGCCTCGCTGCAGCACCTCGGACATCCCAACAGGTAAACCAACACGCTGGAAGGTTCCCTGAACAAATACTTTTAATCAGCCGGTTTGTCTCCGTCTGTCTCAGTCGCTTGGTCTCTGAGCGTCTCCCGGATGTCCTCGAACACTTTGAGACTCTCCTCCGACTGTCGGCGGCTCGTCGAGCGGCCCTGGAGGATCAGCACCGCCTCTACGTGTTCGACAGAGAAGCTAAAGAACTACAAACATGGCTGACCTCCAAGAAGACCGCGGCGGAGTCCAAAGAAATCGGACAAGATCTGGAGGACGTGGAAGTGAGTCCGACGAGAGCGTGACTTACTGCTCGCCATCCGGAGTGACCTGCACATCATCTTGTGCTCCTCCGTCTGTCCGCAGGTCCTTCAGAAGAAGCTGGAGGTTCTGGTGTCGGAGGTGTCGGGTCTGGGTCGCAGCAGGCTGACCTCGGTGCAGCAGCTGTGCAGAGGTCTGCGGCAGGACGAGCAGGCCCGCAGGAGGGACGACGCCCTGAGCGGCCTGTGGGAGGAGCTAAACGGGAGCATCAGGACCAGAGAGCAGGTAGGACACGGACACCAGGACAGACAGGTGGGGTACCTGCAGAGGACTAACGGTCCGTCTCTCACCTGCAGGAGCTGCAGGCAGCGAGGGAGCTCCATCAGTTCAATCACGACGTGGACGAGCTGAAGGGATGGATGGCTGAGAAGGAGGCTGTGCTGGACTCAGAGGACCAGGACCACGACCTGCATTCCATCCAGACCGTGCTGAGGCAACACGAGACGCTGGAGGTAAAGCTAGTTCCAGGGGTCGGTTGTTTTCTAGCTGAAGGTACGCAGCGTTCATGAAACTCTCCGTGTCATGTGGTTTCTCCCCCCCGTCAGAGAGACCTGGTCCTGATCTCTGAGGAGCTGCAGAGGAGGCCGGGACGAGGGCCGGTCTTTGAGCAGACGGCAGCCTCAGGCTCGGCCTGCTGTGGCTCACAGGCTGGAGGAGCTGGAGCTCTGCTGGAGCCGCATCCAGGACAAAAGCTCCCAACGCAGGGCCCGACTGGGCCAGGCCGAAGACCTGCAGAAATACTTATCACACCTGACCGAACTCATGTAGGTTTCATTCAGGTCCAGTTTGTCCACCTTCAAAATAAAAGCATTACACTTCAGTTTGTCCACCTTCAAAATAAAAGCATTACACCTCAGTTTGTCCACCTTCAAAATAAAAGCATCACACTTCAGTTTGTCCACCTTCTAAATAAAAGCATTACACTTCAGTTTGTCCACCTTCAAAATAAAAGCATTACACTTCAGTTTGTCCACCTTCTAAATAAAAGCACCACACTTCAGTTTGTCCACCTTCAAAATAAAAGCATTACACCTCAGTTTGTCCACCTTCAAAATAATAGCACCACACTTCAGTTTGTCCACCTTCAAAATAATAGCGCCACACTTCTGTTTGTCCACCTTCAAAATAAAAGCATTACACTTCAGTTTGTCCACCTTCAAAATAATAGCACCACACTTCAGTTTGTCCACCTTCAAAATAAAAGCATTACACCTCAGTTTGTCCACCTTCAAAATAAAAGCACCACACTTTAGTTTTTCCACGTTCAAAATAAAAGCATTACACTTCAGTTTGTCCACCTTCAAAATAAAAGCATTACACCTCAGTTTGTCCACCTTCAAAATAAAAGCACTACACTTCAGTTTGTCCACCTTCAAAATAAAAGCATTACACTTCAGTTTGTCCACCTTCAAAATAAAAGCATCACACTTCAGTTTGTCCACCTTCTAAATAAAAGCATTACACTTCAGTTTGTCCACCTTCAAAATAATAGCACCACACTTCAGTTTGTCCACCTTCAAAATAAAAGCATTACACCTCAGTTTGTCCACCTTCAAAATAAAAGCACCACACTTTAGTTTTTCCACGTTCAAAATAAAAGCACCACATTGTCCACCTTAAAAATAAAGCACCACATTTCAGTTTATCCACCTTCATAATAAAAGCACCAAGTTGGGGTTGAAATTCACAGCAAAGAATGGCATGTTTAATGGATGCAGTGTGGACAGCCAGCGTGCGATCATGCATGATGCAACACAACATGAAGTGCTCGCATGCATAAAACCACCCCCCTTTGGATCACATGCACAGTTACAGGAGGGATTAAATCATAAGAGAAAATTAATTCCTTTGTCAGAAGCTACAGAAAAGGTCGATGTAAGACACCTCAGCCCTTTTGTCGTTCCTTCCTCTGCACAGTCCTGCAGCTTCTCTGTGATGTGTTGTCTCAGGGCCTGGCTGAGGGAGATGCTGTCTCTGGTCCGAGGCGAGGCGCTGAGCGTGGAGGGGAGCGACCTGGAGCAGCTCATTAAAAAGCATGAGGAGTACCGCGTGCAGATGGACAGACAGCTCATCAAATCCCAGGCTGTGAAAGAGGAAGGGAGGCGTCTGATGGAGGAGGGAAACTTTCTGTCCAAGGAGGTGAGGAGCCCCACACAGTCATCTAACATGCTGCTCCCTCACACCCTGACCTCGGTGCGTCTCGTGTCCCGTCCTGCTCGCAGGTGGAGGAGCGCGTGTGGGAGCTGGAGGAGCTGGAGGTGGAGCTGCAGAAGGTTTGGGAGGAAACCAGGCTGCTGTACGAGGAGGAGCTGGAGATTTCCCTCCTGCAGAGAGAGCTGCAGCAGGCGGAGCGCTGGCTGAGCTCCTACGAAAACACTCTGATGGCCGAGGACTACGGGGTACGTCCAGGACAGAGTGAAGACACATGATAAAAACATGTCCGTCTCTGTCAGCCATTATTTACTCTTCAGATCTTCATGAGAGACAGCAGGACTGAGCCTGTTATTTTTATGACTTCTTGTTGCTTTGACTTTTCTTCATGTTTGGGCCGAACGTTAAATAAAGTGAATCCAACGTGTCCACATTTGTCCCTGTTCCCCTCAGGACTCTGTGTCGGACGTCATGGAGCTGCTGAAGAGGCAGGAGGACTTGGAGGCCATGATCCAGGCCCAGAGCGACCGCTTCATCGCTCTGCAGAAGAAGAAAACACAGGTCAGTCGGGATGGAAGAGACGGGCGTGTTGAGGCTGCAGCCCTCGACGTGACAGCTCAGGTTCAACTCCCGACCTGCTGAGATCCAAGTCAGCAGCTCATCAACACAAAGCACCACACTCCAGTTTGTCCCACCTTCAAAATAAAAGCACCACACTCCAGTTTGTCCACCTTCAAAATAAAAGCACCACACTCCAGTTTGTCCACCTTCAAAATAAAGCACCACACTCCAGTTTGTCCACCTTCAAAATAAAAGCACCACACTCCAGTTTGTCCACCTTCAAATAAAAGCACCACACTTCAGTTTGTCCACCTTCAAAATAAAAGCACCACACTTCAGTTTTTCCACCTTCAAAATTAAAGCACCACACTTCAGTTTGTCCACCTTCAAAATAAAAGCACCACACTTCAGTTTGTCCACCTTCAAAATAAAAGCACCACACTTCAGTTTGTCCACCTTCAAAATAAAAGCAGCACGTTGGTGTTGAAATTGACAGAGGAAAGAATGGCATGTTTAATGGATGCAGTGTGGACAGGATGCGATCCTGCACGATGCAACAGGACATGAAGTGTTCGCCTGCCGTTAGGACACGCTGTGCGTCTCGTGTCCTGTCGGCTCTGTAAACACAAGAGACTGGATCATTGGTGTCGATTATTGATTGTACCGAGTCATTAAACTTCTTCAACGATTATGTTGCAAGCAAAGCAAGCTGAAACAATCTGATGTTTCCATCAGCGTCATTTAGAGTTGAAACTTTAAGAGCTCAGACTCCAGAGTTTAACTTCCATCTGATGTTTTTTCTCCTCTCAGAGGGAAATCAGACTGAACCTTGTTGGAAAGGAAAACGTGGACTCTGAGGACAGAAAACCTCCGGCCAGAGTTTCATCTCTGAGGAGCAAACCCTCAGATCCAAAGACGTCAAAGATCTCGTCCTCCAGAGACATCGTTCGTCGAGTCAGCAGCGGCAGGACGGAGCGAGCGGTCAGACCGTCTGTGCTCGAGAGGAAAACCAGCCTGACGCCGAGTCCGTCTCTCCCCTCAGACTCCAGGAGAAGCTTCAGTGCGAGCAGGAGGTCTGCGTCAGGCAGTTCTTCTGAAAGTCCAAGCTCCAGCCCGACTCTGAAGTCCAGGTGGAGTCGAGTCAAGTGGCTCAGACTCCGCCTCTAAAACCCGTCCTGACTCTCCTCCTCCCGAGGCTCCCTCCTCCCCTCACACCTCTTCTCCTGAGGAGCAGCCACGACCCACACCCAGATCTAAACCTCCTCTGGCTCCCAAACCCAGACTCTCCTCTGCAGAACAAACAATCGAGCATCACTCTGAGAAGCTGACGACGCCGCCTGATTCTCCTCCACCAATCAGAGCGCTCGTTGCTCCCACTGAGCCCCCTCCTCCTCCTCCTGTCGCTCACAGATCCTATCCTCCGCCAACAAGAAAACACCTGCCGGATGTCCCTGATTCTCCGCCTGCTGCACCAATCACAGAGGAGGACCCTGCATCAGCTGACCTCTCTCCTCCAATCAGAGCGCTGCCTCCTTCTCCTCCGCAGCGACACAGAGAGTTAGAGGATGTACCGGAGGAGGAGCCCAACTCCAAACCAGAGGTACAAACTTTTACTTTCCCCGTCGATCATTATTGAACAGTTTAACAACCTTAATTGGAAACTGATTGTGACACCTGTGCCGTCGTCTAGGTAACCGCCGTGCAGCCAATCAGAATGGAGGGGACGCTGGAGATCAAACTGAAAAAAGGTGGAAACAAGGTGAGAAACGTCAGACGGGATGCAGGATGTTTAAACGTTAACAAGTGAGATGAAGACATAAAGTTGAACCTGTGAGGATTGGTGGGCGGGGCTAACAGTTGTCTCTCTGTGATTGGCTGCTGCTTGTTGAGGGTCAGGAGCACTGGGAGGAGGTGTTTGCTGTCCTGGAAGGAGAGACGTTCAGCCTGTTTAAAGACAGAGAAGCTGCTGCAGAGGTACAAGATCAGAGCTGATCCTGAGTCACAGTTCATGAAGGCTGAGTGTGTGTGTGTGTCCACAGATGGCCTCCATGTGGCCTCCTATCAACATGGTTGGGACAGTTTGCAGAGAGGAACGGTTTACTACAGGAGGAAGGAGCACACCTTCAAACTGATGTGAGTCTGCAGCTCCACTCCACACATTCATCAATTACCTGACATCATTTTTACTCATTTTCAATCTGTGTGTGTGTGTGTCTCTGTGTGTGTGTGTGTGTCTCTGTAGTGTGTGTGTGTGTGTGTCTCTGTGTGTGTGTGTGTGTGCGCGTGTGTGTGTGTGTGTGTGTGTCAGACTGGAGGACGGCAGTCAGTACTTGTTTGCAGCGTCCAGCAGAGACTCCAGCTGCTCTGGATAAAGAAACTCCAAAACGTTCCTGAATCTGCGAGCAGCGACTCTGACGACTCTGGTACACACACACACGCACACACACACACACACACACAACACACACACATACACACTCTTTGAGCCTGAAGTGCCGGTGGATCAGAAATGATTCATAAGCCTTTCCTGCAGGCTGCTGGGGACTCGGGCGGTCATGTACTTTCTCCTCGCCGACCTGATTTTAACACCTCAGAAGAATTTCCTCCGTGGTGTTTGTGCTGCGGAGTCACGCAGGTCGTGTGTCAGTCTGACGTGAAATGGTTTCCTTCACACAGCGTCGGGTAATTTGACTTTGGCTTTCACATCTACCTGTTCCCACTGTGCACCACAGGAGGGGGCGGGGCTTGGCACCTTTCAGGTGGGTTAGAGGCTGCAGGAGAGGAACGGCGGGCCGGCAGGGTTGGTCTTTAATAACACACTTGGATTCAGCACACACACTGAAGTGAAAACACTCTCAGCTTTAGTCACGCGTCGTGTTCTTTACCTCTGGGGGAGGGAACACAGTGGATGCATGTCCAACATGACTAATGCAATCAGAAAGGAAGGTCAGAAAACACTCTCTAACTTCTGTCATCATGACGAGCCTCAGAATCACTCAGCATGGATTTATGTGTCTGTAGCTTTAAATATGTAAATGAGCTGTGTCTGGCCACGCCCCCTCTCTGGAAGGGCTCGGGTGTACTCGCTGCTTTCTGGCTCCATGTCCTATTGTTTACGGTGAGAAGGCAGACTCAGAGGGCAGAACAAACACCTAGCTGTGGGAGTGTCACCCACCTGGGGGAGGGGCTACTTGCCCTTTGTGATGTCATGAAGGGGAGGGGCTACTGCCCTTTGTGATGTCATGAAGGGAACATCTCCAAACGACCTGTTTGAGACAGTGGAGCAGGCAGGAGACACAACAGGAGGTCATTTTTTATTTTCAGTGATGGAAGGTTGCACGCCGTCTAAAGACCATCGCCAATGTTTCATTCGAACAACAAAGAGTGTCGCCGTGTCTCCGTGTGGGCGGTTCTGCTCCCTTTAACCAGCAGGCCAGTTTCCTGAACTGGTTTTGGTTTGTTGTCGTTCAGGAGAGCGTCTTCGGTCAATCTGAGTTTGGAGAAGTTAGCCGAGGCTCCGGAGGACGCCGCCTGCAGCCGGACGCCATACAGGAGAGCTGAGAGCCTGGAGAGACAATCGTCCAGCGAGGGGACGCCTCCTCCCAAACCCCCGCACACCTACTACAACAAACCACCGCTACCCCGGGGGGGCGGAGCCTGAGGAGGGGGCTCGGAGCCTGAGGAGGGGGCGCTCCGCTCCACAGGTGAGACACGCAGCAGGTGAGCATGTCATTAAAAGGATTTCAGTGAACCTGTCGTTAATTCACCGCTCTGCAGGTCGGCCAGTCCAGCCCCCGTCAGTGGCTCCGCCCCCGCCGCCCCCCGACGCCCAGGACGCCTCCGCCGTGACCCGCGCAGACTTCAGACGACGGCGCGAGCAGGTCCGAGGAGGAGCGTCTTCAGAAAGTTTTTCACCAAGAAGTAGAGACGTCCGACGACCAATCAGATTCATCCTCCCCCTGCCGCTCTGCGTCCACATCGCTGCGTTGACGGCAGGAGGACACGGGCGCTGTTTTTTAACTTCCTGTCGGTCAGGAAAACAACAAATTGAACTTTTTCTGACAAATTCAGTCTGAGCTGCAAAAACAAGAATGAAACGTCTGTTTTGCTATTTGGATCCAATCGGCCATTTTTGATTTTTGAACATTTGATTTCAGAATGTCTTTAAATGATTGCGTGCTCGCTCGCTCTCTCTGTCTCTCTCTCTCTCTCTCTCTCTCTCTCTCTCTCTGTCTCTCTCCTCTCTCCCTCTCTGTCTCTCTCTCTTTCTCTCTCTCTCTCGCTCGCTCTCTCTGTCTCTCTCTCTCTCTCTCTCTCTCTCTCTCTCTCTCTCTGTCTCTCTCTCTCTCCCTCTCTGTCTCTCTCTCTTTCTCTCTCTCTCTCTCTCTCTCTCTCTGTCTCTCTCTCTCTCTCTCTCTCTCTGTCTCTCTCTCTTTCTCTCTCTCTCTCTCTCTCTCTGTCCTCTCTCTCTTTCTCTCTCTCTCTCTCTCTCTCTCTGTCTCTCTCTCTTTCTCTCTCTCTCTCTCTGTCTCTCTCTTTCTCTCTCTCTCTCTGTCTCTCTCTCTCTCTCTCTCTCTCTCTCTCTCTGTGATGGAGAGAGTTCACGGTTCCCCCGTGTTTCCTGAAGCGGCGTCGGTGAACGTGCGACGCTTCAGCTCAGCGACGGCTGTGAACGAGTTCAGCTCAGTTTGAGGAGCGTTCACGTGAAGTCAGCGCTCCGTCGTCTCTCTCACCAGTCGACGGATGGAAATCAATCCAAACTAATTTGTCACATTTAGGAGCAGAAAAGCTTCCTGCGGTCTCGTCTTCATGAACTTTGCTTAATGAGTCGGTGTTTATTTATTAATGAGCAGCGAATCCAAACATCTTCAGACTCATCTCTCCTCCTTTCAGTCCCGCCAATCAGCCCGTCATTAAGAAGAAGGCGTCGCATTAAAGCGCTCGCACATCAAATTAAAGTCTTTGACGAGCTGGAGTGCGAGTCATCGTTTTCTGCTCATCACACCGGGACATCTCGTTAATCTGACTGATTACTGAAACATCCCTGCACTCCATGTTTACATTAAATATTTCACACATCCACTTCCTGTTCCTCTTTTTTTATCTCTCTTCCTGTTTGTGTCATGTGGAAGCAACGTGCAACAAAAAACAAAAGCATGCCTGTGTTGATTTATTGATGCAGTTTGAATTTTACAGCCACAGTGACGGGGTCAAAGGTCAACCGTCTAGACCGATGGGGTCACTGAGGGGTCAGCCGGCTGCGGATTCAGCCTCAGGGAATTTAAAATATTTACAGTCTTTTATTTTCTTATCAAAGTGGTTCCTGTTAACACCAGGAGACTTATGATACCTGTTGCCACGGCAACAACAACACTAGAAGTCCTGGTCACGTTAAGTTAGGTGATGTTTTTATTTGTCAATAATTGCAGACAAACTCGAACTCAAACCAGAAGAGAGTCCAAACCCTGGAGCTTTGTTTTCACTGTCAATGACCCGAGGTGTAGTTCCCCCTCTGCGCCGCATGGTGTCGCTGTCGCCACAGTTATCCTTCCTCTCTTCCCCTCCGGTGGGGTCCGCGGCTCCAGCCGGCAGATTGTCCGGTTCACAAGTTTATTTTGAGCGCTTGACATTGATTGAACCATTAACCCCGCGGCGCCAACACCGCTAATGACTTCCTGCTTGTGTTTGTTGGGGCAGGACGTTTCAGCCAATCAGAGAGCTGCTTTAATGTGTTCACGTGTTTCCAAATGAGACTTCAAATCCACAAAGTCTGCTTTTCAACCCAGAGACACAAACATGAACGACAGAAAACACTTATAATAACAATGAGATTTAACATTTTTAATAATTGATCTCTGAACCAAATGTGTGAGATAAGAGCTTCCTGTAATGACCCTTCACAATAAGTTAATAATTTCGTTTCTGCTACAAATACTTTTATTTTCACGTCTGATTCATAATTTAAATCTCTTACAATACATTTAAATTATTTGTGTTTTCTTTTAAAGAAATTAGACCAAAACATGCAGATTTAAAACCAAAGAAAAATAAATATATATTTTCACACACATGTGGAGGATAGGCCTTTAAAAAAATCCTCTTTATTTACATGTCAGGAACGATAAAGGAAATAAAATATATAAACTTTAAATTTGAAGTGAATTAAGATGGACTGGTTTTATATCATGCCAAGATCCTCAGTAGCATCACTCTTTATTGTGGACCGAGCAGCTGTGGCACAATGGGGAGGTCGAGGGTTCAATCCCCAACATGTCCCTTGTGTCCTTGGGCAAGTTGCTCCCGCTGCTTGTCTGCAGTGTGTGAATGGATGAGCTAATACTGACGGACTCTTCACTCACATCTTAAAAGCTCTTATAGTACTGACATGTTTCTGATTGACGTCATCGTCGGCTGTCTTTTGGCCCCTCGGGGCCTCCGTTTGATTCTCTGCGTCACATTCAGCTCACGGCGGAGGAACCAGCGGGGGGGCCAGAGAACAACCTGCCGCCCACTCCCAGTTTAACCACTTTAATGACCAGTTTATTCACCAGTACAGCAGCGAGCAGACAGAGGAGGCTTTTCAACCGGAAACAGAAAAAGTGCTTTTATTTCTTTTAAAGGTTTTAAAGATTGTAATAATATCCTTATTTTATCACTTTTAAATCTCTGCAGAGTTCTTTGTAAAAATTTAACATTTAGTTCTTTAAAAGTGATTTTTTTAACCTTCATTTTATCCCTAAAAATCTTCAAAATAAAAGCTCCGTTTCTTGGTAAGAAAACAAGTCTTGGCTTTTATCTTTTACAAACTACAGATTATGTTTATATTGATCTTTTAAAGACTTTCTGCCGTCACAAAGTGCTTCTATATATTTTAACTGAAATATGTTTCTTTAACAAATTAAATATCAAACAGAAAATACAGAAACGTCGTTTGGTGCTGAAATTAATTTATTGATTGATTGATGGCAAAGTGACTAAAAGACAAATTGCAAATTGATTTATTTTGTATTTTCTGTGTTTCAATATTAAAGATACAAATTTACTTTCATGATATTTATTTAATAAAGTGTATTTTCTTAAGAAATCCCTCCTGAGCCCAAAACACAAAAAGTATTTTGATCCCGTTTAAGAGGAATTATTAACTCACTCAAACAGAAGAATAATGTGATCATTTATGTGATCATTTATAATCAGAAAAACTCAACGGTGATAAATATTAGTTTAATTTTGTGTTCTTGTCTAAGATCTAATTTTATTTCCCGAAACTCTCGCGATAATTTGACCTTTTTATGGTATTTAAAGAGACGATCAAGCTTCAGATTCAGCTGATAAAAGAAGCCAGTATTGTTTTTATTTCCTTGATGTTTCTCCTGCCTTAGTAAATAATGAGAAGTTTATTCTTTATGATTTGGTAACTGATGTTTATTTATTTTTAACCGTCTTAAGTACATAAATCATGACGTTGTTTGTCACCTAAAATCAAAGATGATTAACGTGTATAAGTGTGAGGGCTCTGCCGTTTGTGTTGCTGTAGTTCCTGTATCCGCCGCTGGGGGGCGCCTCCGTCCTCTTCTCTCTGCTGTTGAACTTTCTGTCTGAGCCTTAAAGCCCAAAGTAATAAAAACACTGACTCTGTTTACAGGCAGCCGACCAATCAGACGACACCGATGTGTTCAAACATTCAGACAGTAAATAGTCTCAACACCGACATCCTGCTCCCTCGCTCCTTTCTTCATCCCTCCTCTCCTCCATCCTTTCCTTCATCCCTCCCTCCTCTCCTCTCATCCCTCCCTCCTCTCATCCCTCCCTCCTCTCCTCCATCCTTTCCTTCATCCCTCCCTCCTCTCCTCTCATCCCTCCATCCTCTCCTTCATCCCTCCTCTCCTCCATCCTTTCCTTCATCCCTCCTCTCCTTCATCCTTTCCTTCATCCCTCCTTCATCCTCTCCTTCCTTTCCTTCATCCCTCCCTCCTCTCCTCTCATCCCTCCTTCATCCTCTCCTTCCTCCTCTCATCCCTCCCTCGTCTCCTTCATCCCTCCATCCTCTCCTTCATCCCTCCTCTCCTCCATCCTTTCCTTCATCCTCTCATCCCTCCCTCCTCTCCTTCCTCCCTCCCTCCTCTCCTTCATCCCTCCTTCCTCCCTCCCTCCTCTCCTTCCTCCCTCCCTCCTCTCCTTCCTCCCTCCCTCCTCTCCTCTCATCCCTCCCTCCTCTCCTTCCTCCCTCCCTCCTCTCCTTCATCCCTCCTTCCTCCCTCCCTCCTCTCCTTCATCCCTCCTTCATCCTGTCCTTCATCCTCCTCTTCATCCCTCCTCTCCTCCATCCTCTTCTTCATCCCTCCTCTCCTCCATCCTTTCCTTCATCCCTCCTCTCCTTCATCCTCTTCTTCATCCCTCCTCTCCTTCATCCTCTTCTTCATCCCTCCTCTCCTCCATCCTTTCCTTCATCCTGTCCTTCATCCTGTCCTTCATCCTCTTCTTCCTCCCTCCTCTCCTTCATCCATCCTCTTCTTCATCCCTCCCTCCTCTCCTTCATCCTCCATCCTTTCCTTTCTTCCTGCTTCGAGCCGCTTTAATAGATCAAATGTCCCCTGATGAGTTTTTAGTAAATCCACCTAAAACCATCTTGAGCTTCTCGACCGGTCTCTCAGGCAGCGAACGCGTCTCCACGAATGGACGCTACCGTCCTCAGACGGGCGGCCCGGGTTTGATTCCAGCCTGTGGCCTTTTTCCCGCATGTCCGTCCCCTCTCTCTCCCTCATGTCCGTCCCCTCTCTCTCCCTCATGTCCGTCCCTATCCACTGTCTCTCCCTCATGTCCGTCCCCTCTCTCTCCCTCATGTCCGTCCCCTCTCTCTCCCTCATGTCCGTCCCTATCCACTGTCTCTCCCTCATGTCCGTCCCCTCTCTCTCCCTCATGTCCGTCCCTATCCACTGTCTCTCCCTCATGTCCGTCCCTGTCCACTGTCTCTCCCTCATGTCCGTCCCCTCTCTCTCCCTCATGTCCGTCCCTGTCCACTGTCTCTCCCTCATGCTTGTAGATGCCCCTTTGGACCACCAAAGAACCCTTGATCAGACCGCGGCCCCCAAGAACCAAAAAGACCCCCTTTAAGCTTGTGAGACTCATTTTAAAGGCGACCCCCAAAAGAACCCCCGAAACCCCTGGAGAAGGACTAAAACCACCTTCAGCCCCCCTTAAGGACCCCAGAGACCACCGAGAGCTTTTAAAGGCTCTTTAACCCCCCTTAAGGCCCGGACGCTCCAAGCAGGAAATACCGCTCAGTGCCAGCAGGGGGCAGTAGTCCCTTATCATGATACGCTGTCACTCACTCGTTTCTAATAATGTGTGATAAAAGTTTAAAATGGCGGCAGGAGAAGGCGAGCTCTCTGCGTTTAGTGGAAACAGACGGTCCGTGATGGAGCGGACGTCGCTCCACCATTCTGCTGGAGGAGAAAAAAACCCAGCAGATGTTCTGAGAGACAGGAACAGCCTGCTTCACATCTGGACCCGCGGCGTTCCCAACGCATCGCAGAACTTTCACTTAGAAACGTGGGCGTGGTCTGCGGGTCAGAGCTCGCCGTGTTCTTAATGGTGATCATTTACACCTTTAATCTTCTGACCGGGACGTTTGAAGTGATGACCTTCAGAGAACATCTGGAGGCTGCTGCTGACTCGACTCTTTTGTGCCCGTTCCTTCGCTCGCCCCTTCGACCTCCTCGCCGGCACAAAACGGAGGTCTGCTTTGGTTCACGATGAACACACGTACGAGCCGCTCTCCACCAGCAGGGGGCTCTCTACGATGTCGAGGCTGACGGGGAATCATGGGAGTGATTCTCTCTGCACCCCCGATCAAAGGCCGCTGCGTTGAGTGAGCGGGCGTCGAGACTCTGCCGTGTATGTCACCTGAGACGGCGTGCAGTCGTCACGTCACGATGAACGGATCGACGCTCACTTCCAGGTCATTTCCTGCTTTCGGTCCAGTTTCCTGTTCGGCTCAGATTTGACTCGGAGCTGGTTCAAGTGTTTCTCATCCTGTAAATGTGTTTATTTAAAAATGTTTGGTTTGCACCTCTCAGCCACCGTAGTTTCCTGACCACAGACTCTGGAGTTGACCTTTGGACCTGCTTTCATGATCAATAATCGTGTTTTTTAAAAATCAGGACTGAATGAGGTTTTAACTTCACAAAGAAAGAAGGCGTGTGGAGTTTTCCCTCCTCCTCCTCATCCTGCTCCTCCTTCTCCTCCTCCTCATTCTGCTCCTCCTCCTCCTCCTCCTCCTCCCTCCTCCTGCTCCTCCTCCTCCTCCTCCTGCTGCTCCTCCTGCTCCTCCTGCTCCTCCTCCTCATCCTGCTCCTCCTCCTCCTGCTCCTCCTCCTCCTCTTCGCCCTGCCTGAATATAATTCGGACAGAAATGAAGCGAGCGAGTTCAGGTGGACCTGAGGAGCCGTCCTGCAGCTCTGCATGTAGACTGAGGGAGGAAGAGACCAGAGTCTGGTTCAGCTCGTCTTCGAGCCAGACGAGACACGAAGGTCGAGCTGAGGATTCTGATGAGCTTTAAAAATCTGTTCAACTGAATGGGCTTTGGTTTGACCTTTGACCTCGCAGCCTGCAGGCCCTCAGCTCACTGCCTGAGCTCCACTTATACAGAAAGTCAGCGAGCTCTGCTGGGATTTAAAGGCACATAGACATGTAGAAAAAACGCCACTATTTTAACACTCATTTCTTCTTCTTCCGTTCTTCCGTTTCGTGACGTCACCTGTTTTTGTTTTAAAGGTTTAATCCGGATCAATGTTTCTCCAAACCGTCAGAACCAGAAACAGGCTTGTTTCAGGGTTTCTCTTTCTCAGGCTGGATGAATGTTTCCTCCTCCTCCTCCTCTTCCTCCTCCTCCTCTCCCGTCATCAATACACGCACAAACACGCACGCACGCGCACGCACGCGCAGCAGCGACACACGCGAAAAAAAACGACTCTCATTTGATATTTTCTGTAAGAAAAACAATAAAATAACAACAACAAACAGGCCGCGTGGTAAGTTCACAGAGTGTCATAATTATCTGAAAATTAAACATCAACTTTTACTTCCCACCAAAATAAAAGCATGACGAGGAGACGACTCTAAATCACAAATGAAAATAGTTTGACGCATTCAGACCATGTGACACCAAATAACTTTTATATTGTTCCAAGCAACGTAATGTTAGATTTATTAAATATTATAATTAATAATAAAGATCAATAAGACATAAACATCTGACCGTTGAACCAGCTGAAGGCCACTGGTCAGACCGGAAGCTCCAACAGAAAGTTTGGATCCTGATTTGATGAAAGTTTGTATTTAAGTAATTTAAATAATTGTTGTTAAAAGTATCAGATAAATAAATATAACACAATAAAAGATTCAATCAAGAGTGTCCCGTGAGGACTGCAGCTCGAAGGGCTTTTATTTTGACAGTTTCCGTCCAAAACACGAAAAACAAACAATAATAATAATAATTATTATTATTATAAAAAATAAAAATATTCAGCTCATGTTTCCACAGCTCGGGCTGATGAATAATGTTTGATTTCATATTTATGGGGCCTGCACACACACACACACACACACACACACACACACACACACACACACAGACCCTGAGTCCGTCCTCGGCTCTGTCCGTCTGCTCTACTTTGGTTTCTCTTCCCTCCGTGAGAAACTTCTCAACAACAACAAGAAAAAAGAACCCGCGTCATGTTTTGTAATTTCTACTTTCTGCTCTCATGTTCTTCTCGTAGTTTGAAGATTTAAAGTGAAGACGCAGAATCATCTCTGAAGATCAATGAAAAGAGTTTCAATTCTGTCCTAAAGATTCAGATTCAGGCTCACTCTGAATTTATTAGAAACATCTCTCTCTCTCCCCCTCTCTCTCCCTCTCTCTGTCTCTCTCTCTCTCTGTCTCTCTCTCTCTCTGTCTCTCTCTCTCTCTCTCTCTCCCTCTCTCTCTCCCTCTCTCTGTCTCTCTCTCTCTCCCCCTCTCTCTCTCTCTCTCTCTCTCCCTCTCTCTCTCCCTCTCTCTCTCCCTCTCTCTCTCCCTCTCTCTCTCCCTCTCTCTGTCTCTCTCTCTCTCTGTCTCTCTCTCTCTCTGTCTCTCTCTCTCTCTCTCTCTCCCTCTCTCTCTCCCTCTCTCTGTCTCTCTCTCTCTCCCCCTCTCTCTCTCTCTCTCTCCCTCTCTCTCTCCCTCTCTCTGTCTCTCTCTCTCGCTCTCTCTCTCTCTCTCTCCCTCTCTCTCTGTCTCTCTCTCTCGCTCTCTCTCTCTCTGTCTCTCTCTCTCTCTCTCCCTCTCTCTCTCCCTCTCTCTGTCTCTCTCTCTCTCTCTCTCTCTCTCTCTCTCTCCCTCTCTCTCTCCCTCTCTCTGTCCTCTCTCTCTCGCTCTCTCTCTCTCTGGTCTCTCTCTCCTCTCTCTCGCCTCTCTCTCTCTCTGTCTCTCTCTCTCTCTTTCTCTCTGTCACTCTCTCTCTCTCTCTCTCTCTCTCTCTCTCTCTCTCCTGTTGGAGGAAACTTGCACATTTCTGCTGCAGACTAAAAGTGTTCACGTGTGTTTAAAGACAGTTGAGTATTGGACCGCGGACTGGACCGGACCGGACCGGACCGGACCGGACCGGTACCTCAGAGAGCAGACTGAACCTGCACTCAGTGTGAATGTGCACACTCATCCTACATGCATCTTTACGCTCCCTCTCTCTCTCTCTCTCTCCTCTCTCTCTCTCTCTCTCTCTCTCTCACTCTGCAGAGTCTCGCGTGCTCATTATTTGTGTTTATTATTTGTGCTCACATGTTTACAGCAGGAGAGGTCACGTGGGTCTTCATATCATTACTGCTGAGCTCAGTTAGCTCAGAAAGCTAAAAATAGTTTTCTGATAATTCGTCCAATCGAATATTAATATAAAGAGGTGTTTTATTGTTGTGAGGGCCGGATGTAGCAACAAGAAGGGTTTGAATGAACTCACGTGTGTGTGGAGGAGGACGCGGGTTCAGGTCTGCACAGGGAGCTTTCTCTGCTTTCTTCTTTGCGTTGAGAATTCACTGAAAACAGACGATACAATAAAAAAATTATATATTATTTTATAAGTTTTTACATTTAACACTGAATTTTAAGAGTTGAAAAATTCCACACACACATTGTGTAAACAGTGTGAGGATCATAGCGGCCTGTCTGAGTCTGAACACAACACTAAATGTCACATACATCATGTTTCTGTCACTTCAAAGATTCTTTTCAGTGTTTGAATTAGAATCTAATATTTCTCTAAAAAATCCGCCTTCAGACAAAAACCTTTCTAAATGTGCCCGCGCGCCTTCTCCTCGCGGCGGCCTCGTGCTCCTCTTCATTCATCCTCCCTGACTTCACTCTGTGTTGTTGTCACATTTTCCTCCTGACGGGAGAAATGTTAAACTCCACACACATCCCGGGAGCTGCGGGCTGACATGGCACCGTGTTTACGCACACTTTACGCGCATTTTACGCACGGAGTCTCTCCCTCTCTCCGCTGTGGAGAAACAGCCCGGAGCGTCTCTGCGCGCGAGCAGGCTGACACACAAATCACCTCGGCGTGTTCTGACCGTGTCCGCGTGCCCTCCAGATCCCCTCTCCCCTGTTTATTTTCCCTCGGAGTCTGGATGTAAACAGTTTGGAAGAAGCCGAAGGGGAAAATATTTGAGTGTAAATATGAGGAGCGGCGGGGATTTGGTTGTACGCATGCACGGTGTGTGTTTTCCAGCGACGGGTTTAGTTCAGGTGGAGGGGGGAGAGAATGAGAGAGGGGAGGGGGGAGGAGGGGAATGCGGGTGAGTGTGTTTTTCTCCGCTGCACAAAGTGTCCATAACGGCGGCTTCTTTTTGGGCGTGTTAGAGGATGTACAAGTCTGATTATTGTGAAGAAAAAAACACAAATAAAAAGATTTAATTCATGAAAACAAATCATTTTGAATTTAGTTAAAATTATTTAACTCATGTGGTATTTTTCTGAGTAAAATTATCCTTTAAAAAAAGCTGAAGCTGCAACTTCAAAACACAAAAACGCAACAAAACTGTGGAGACGAAAAAAATCATTTAAAATAAATAAAAAATCAAATAAAATCCAAAGTGTCAAATTCCCGGTTTCTTTGGATAAAATGAATATTTTTTAAAGCCCGAGTCAGAGCTGGAAAGCCTCGTGCTTGTTGGTACTTTTTGCAGCGGGCACGGCATTGGTGGATGTGTGTGTTTCCCTGAGCGTCATGATTGGCTGAGAGCGGAGAGGACGCCTTAATATTTAATACTAATGTTCCCCTGGTTGGCTGAGGACTGGAAAGGTCCAACCAATGTTTTTTACTTGCTTTAGTGGCTGCGGCTCCCTAATTAATTGCAGCTATCTGTCTCCTATCGATGTGTGTGTACATGTGTGTTGTGTGTGTGTTTCCTTTTTTCTCCCCAAAGCGAACATGAAATAGTTTGTTGGGCTATACTTTCTTTCTTCCTCTCGTCCCCCCTTCCTTCCTTCCTTCCCGTCCTGGTTCGCAGTCCGGACACACTGAGACCCAGCTGTGTGCGTCGCTTCTGCTCGTTGCCGTTTTCCCCCCTCAGAGCCGGTGATGTTGGATATGGGAGAGCGCAAAGAGGTGAAAATGATTCCCAAATCGTCGTTCAGTATAAACAGTTTGGTTCCGGAGGCCGTGAAAAACGACAACAACAACCACCAGACCCAGCAGCAGCACCACCAGAACATCCACCAGAACCACCTGCACCGGGCCGCCGGAGCCGAGGAAGCCGAGCAGAAAGCGCCTCTCCTGGCGGGGCAGCAGGACGGGAAAGCGGAGACTAAGAGTGAGTGTTCTGGCCAGGAGAGCTCCCCGGAGGAGAAGGAGAAGCAGGAGGAGAAGAAGGACGGGAAAGACGGAGACAGCGGAGGGAAGGACGGAGAGAAGAAGAGCGGCAAGTACGAAAAACCTCCTTTTAGTTACAACGCGCTGATCATGATGGCGATCCGGCAGAGCCCGGAGAAACGGCTCACCCTGAACGGCATCTACGAGTTCATCATGAAGAACTTTCCGTACTACCGGGAGAACAAGCAGGGCTGGCAGAACTCCATCCGGCACAACCTCAGCCTCAATAAGTGCTTCGTCAAGGTGCCGCGGCACTACGACGACCCGGGGAAGGGGAACTACTGGATGCTGGACCCCAGCAGCGACGACGTCTTCATCGGCGGGACCACCGGGAAGCTTCGGCGGAGATCCACCACCTCCCGGGCCAAGCTGGCCTTCAAGCGGGGCGCGCGGCTGACCTCCGGGCTGACCTTCATGGACCGGGCTGGCTCTCTGTACTGGCCTATGTCCCCGTTCCTGTCCCTGCACCACCCGCGGGCCAGCAGCGCTCTGGGCTACAACGGGACCTCATCGGGCTACCCGGGTCACCCCATGTCCTACAGCACCATGCTCACCCAGAACATGGGCAACAACCACTCGTCGTTCCCGTCCTCTAACGGGCTCAGCATGGACCGGCTGGTCGGCGGGGACCTCCCGTACGCCACGCACCACCTGACGGCGGCGGCCCTGGCGGCCTCGGCGGTGCCCTGCGGCCTTTCCGTGCCTTGTTCCGGGGCCACGTACTCCCTGAACCCATGCTCGGTCAACCTGCTGGCCGGGCAGACCAGTTACTTTTTCCCCCACGTGCCTCACCCCTCCATGAGCGCGCAGGGCGGCAGCGGCGGGGGTTCGTTGCAGGCCGCCCGGGCTTCGGCCTCCAACTCCCCGCAGGCTCCGTCCTCCTCCGCGCTGCCCTGTGACTCTCTGCGGCCGGCGCTGTCCGCCTCTCTGCCGGCCTTCTCCTCGGGACTGTCCGGGGGACTGTCCGGGGGACTGTCCGGGGGATTGTCTGGGGGATTGTCTGACTATTTTACGCATCAAAACCAGGGCTCGACCTCCAACCCGCTTATACACTAACACCCCCAAAACCCCTCCATTTACCTCACCCCTCATCCATCCATCCTCCCCCTCTCTCCCCCATGAAGGAGTGAAAATCTAAAAAAAAGACTGGAACTGTAAGTTGAACATTTTACACTGAACATTTACACTGTAAAAACAACCAGACAGAATTATTCTAAACTCTAGAAAGAGGAGAGACAAAAAGAGCAGCAGAGAAACTCTGACAGAAAGCAGCCCTCAAGTCTGCAGGTATTTTTTAAAATTATTATTATTCTCCTCCTCTTCCTCCTCTTTCTTCTTCTCCTCTTTCTCCTGCAGTTTGACTCTGTGTGTGTACATACTGTCTGCTCCTGTTGTTGTCCAGGTTTGTCTCTGTAGTTCTGTCAGTCAGCGACGTGCAATGTGAGCCGCGAGAGAGCTGAGATCTGTGTGTGTGTGTGCGCGCGCGTGTGTGTGTGTGTGTGTGATGTTGGAGGCATTACTTTGATAGAATGTGTATTTAAAATAGTTTTTGTCTAATTTTAAGATTAAAAAAGCTGATAATAAAATAATAAAGACACAGTCTAGTAGCCGGTGTTGGCCGCATGTTTGCAGTATTATTCGGTCTCGTGCGGCGCTCAAAAGAAGCGGCCGATTTTATTTGATGAAACCCTTTTTTTTTTTTTTTTTCCTACAAATTGAAATGTGTGTTTTTATTTCTCTTCTTCTTCTTCTTCGTTTCTTTTTAAAGGGACTCTGGCTGCCGCCGCCTCAGTCCTGATTCCGTTCATTCATTTCTCGGTTTTGAACAGTTCTGTTCCTTCATAGACCAAAGAGCCGGTTTGTAGGAGATTAGAGTCAGGGTGGATCTGACTGAGGCCTGCTGATGAGTGAGAGCGTGCTGCGTGAATGAAAGGATGAATTCTGCCTCCTTCGCTGCTGAAAATGTCCATTCAACGAGATTTTTTATGGCACTTTGAAAACAAAAAAAACTTTCTCTTAAATCGGCTGAAATGTGAATGGAGTTTGGTGACGCCGAGTTTTTCCAGTGAATGTTTGTCGGTGCAGCTGGAGGCGTTGTGCCTTAACCCGCCTCGGTTTAACATCAAGTGTTCAAACCTGACGAGTCCAGCTCCTCAGAGACCCGGACCCTCCACACTTCAGGCGGACTGTTGTGCGTAAATGTCTCGTTCTGTGATGGATGTTTTCCGCGGTGGCAGCCTGTCATGTGCTTTGTTTTTCTCTGACTGTAACGTGACTGCCGCTCCTCACGGACGCTCACGCCTTTCTGCTTTGATTTGATTTTTTTGTATAATTAGTAAAAGAGAGAGAAAAATGTCTATTTGTAATCTGAATATTTTGGGGGTTCATGTAGAAGCCCGCTGGTTTGACAGAAGAAGAAGAAAAAAAACCCGCCTCATTATCTAATACTACTTGGAATGATTGTCCTTTAATTGTCGTCTCAAACAATTTTTCATGGTTGTGATACTATTGTGGTCTTATTCTTATTCCCGTGTTTGTCGCTTACAGAAGTTAAAAAAGAGAAAAAAATGTTTTAATCATCAAAAGTACAAATAAAAGAATAGGTTACATTCATAACTCGAGCACCTCCCTTTGTCTTCTTTCAGCCTGCACACCGTGTTGTCTGTTTTTATCACAGGTACTTGAACGCAACAAACTAACTGAACATCTTGTTTGATTTCAATAATTTAAATCAGTTTATTTTAGAGGAAATTTAAATTTGAGCTTTTTGAAATGTGATTGTGTTAAATGTATTCATGTTCCCGGGTTAATGAGGCAAATACTAACAACGCTTTCACGTTTTCCTCAATATTTCCCTCTTTCCTGTTTTGCTTCTTTACGCACACAGTAAAAAAACCCAAAAAAAAGCAGGGCAGCGCGCGCCCATGCGTGTAGCTTTACGCGTTGAGACTCGCGCGCGTCTGCCTGTAAAAACTGTGTCAAATGATGCAAGCAGAGGTCGCGTTCAGGCTGCTGGAGCCTGACGGACTCTCGGTGCGCTTCTTCTTCTTCTTCTTTTTTTTTCTTCTTGAAACATTGAAGCGTGAGGCGCTGCGGCCTCCGGCTCTCTGCGGGCTTCACGCCGTGTTTCTGTGCGTGTGCAGAAATCACGCAGCAGATCCGGAATCAGTTGAATCTGCGTGTTTGAGCTGCTTCTCTACATCAGGAAAGTTCTCCCTGCAGATGCACATTTCTTTGATTTCATCCTGTCTGTGGCTGCTGTCACGAGGCGCGTGCGTGCCGTTTGCAGCGTGTTTCAGACGCGCACGTGTGTTTGTCTCGCTCCTGATTATTCTCCACATCAAACAGGAAGCTGTGATATGAAATAGTTGCCTCACACAGGAGTGAAAGTTTGGCTCGTGTTTGTGGATCCTCTGCAGCTTCTTCTTCTCTGGATGTAAATGTGCAGCTCGGTGGGCCTGTGGATGGAGCTGAACCTGACACAGTCTGAACACAGCGCACATCATTCTCCTCTTTCTTTTCTCAACATTTCTGCTTTTTATCTCATTCAAATTGAAGTCAACACACACACACACACACACACACACACACACACACACACACAGAAATATTCATGTTCTCCACTTTCTTCTTCTGTAGATATTTTTTATTTCTTCTTCTTCGGCTGTTTTATTTCTGTCCTGCCCTCACTTTAATGATTTGACTCAAACACTTCCGTGATAATGATCTCAGATATCTTCACCATCTTTATCACACTCAAGCTGAACTGAAACATTTATTTCCTTTAATTTTCAAAGTGAAAAAAAGACGTCACGTGCTTGTTTAGAGGCTGCTCGGCTCCTGATTGGAGGGTTTGGCTTTTTTGACTTTATTAATATTTTTAAATACTCACAAAATAAATACAAACATACATTTAATATATGTTTTAGATTTGATCTCAGAAAATCCGACAGGAGAAAGTGTCTCCGCGCGGCCTCCTCCTCGCGCTCCTGTGGTGGACTCATGTCCGGGTTTCAGGTGTTTCAGGTGTTTCAGGTGTTTGAGGTGTTTGAGGAGCTGCAGCTCAGCTCGGAGATCTTTGTGTGTTTCTGCAGCTTGTTTTTGTTTTGAAGCTGCAGATGATCCTCTGCTGCACTCTGCGGCTGCGCGTCAATCTGACCCCTCAGTGTGTGCAGAAATATTTACAGTTAAATGATCACATTTAGAAATAATAATCCAGAATATTCTTCTTCAAACAAACATTTATTTTCTTTCTGCAGAAACACTGACGCGTCATTTCTCCTCTGCTGCACAATCAAAACACCTTTGTTTGTTTGTTTGTTTGTTTGTTTTTAAAACACGATGTTGTTGTTGCTGCTGCAGATGTCCTCGTGCACGTTTCTTCAGAAATATAATCTTTAAATTCTTCAACGTCTCGTGCGCTTCTGGAGGTTTGTGTTTTTCATTCCGTCAGATTTTGGTGTCTCATCTTAAATCCAGATTTCTGATTTCCGTGTTTTTGTCTCTCTTCAGTCTCACCCGGATGTTTGAAAAATCTATAATTGATGATCTGATCACGGCACACGCTCATTTGATGTCCGCGCGCCGGTGTGGAATTGACGGAAGCATCTCGTTTTACCTGCTGTGATGCGTTCATGGTCACTTCCTTGAATCGTTTATTGTTTGTTTTTTTCGGTAAAAAAGATGTATATTTATATTTAAAACACCCCATCAAAATAAGAGCTTCTACTTATTTACAATCAAGTTCCGGATATTTAAAATCATGTTTCTGTTTTACCTTCCGTGATGCCTTCAGGGCCTCCTGCACAAATGTAGCATGACTGCTTTTTTATTCTAATTAAGAGAAAAAAAACTGCACGATTTTATGTAACCAATCAAACAATTTAATTTGTTTTTATTTACTTTTCAAAAAAATATAAAAGTAAAGAATCCTAAAAACATGTTTGAGCTCAGCCTGCTGCGTTCACTGTCTGAGTTGTTCTACATAATTCATTGGATTTGTGTTGACTGTGCAGACAGCGAACGCATCATCAGCTGATATTATTATTATTATTAATAATAATAATAATAATAATAATAATAACAACAGAGGGATGATGTTTGTCCGGTCTCGTCGTGTTCTGGATTTAAAAAACGATTTGCTCGTTTTGTCACTGCAGAAAATGTTGGACTGACTTTGTCGTTTTCTGATCGATGTTTGTGTCTCTGCAGCTGAATCTGAGCTGTGTGTGTGTGTGTGTGTGTGTGTGTGTGTGTGTGTGTGTGTGTGTGTGTGTGTGTGTGTGTGTGTGTGTGAGGCTCAGTTTCCCATCATGCTCCTGGAGGGAGCTGTTGTAGGTTCAGGAGGAGTTGGATGTGTTCAAGGCCTCGGGCGGACTCTGAGGTGTGTGTGGTTGCAGGTTCGATCTCTGAAGAGTCTTTGTGAGGCGTTCAGGGACCTCTGGTGCTCTGATGATGTTTATGAAGAGAATCATTTGTGGAGTCATGTTGGAGGATGTTTTTAAAAATCAGCATGTATTGTCTCCAGGTTCCAGGTCAGCCTGTTCAAGGGTTTTCAAGGGTTTTCAAGGGTTTTCAAAGGCCGATGTGTAAAATCCAAATCAGACAGTTGAGCAGGAACTCTGAATGAAAAGCAGATTGATGTTAAAGCTTATGATGCTATTTTCTTATTGAGTGACAGAGTTGACATATCTAGATTGGATCCTCATTGTGCGGGTAAACCTGAAGGAGCCTCTGCAGGGTCTGACTGAGTCCGGCTCCTCCGGGACTCAAAGTTAGATGGATTCAGTCTGAAACGTTTGAATCTGGACCTGAGAGGAAAAGCTTGAACTGGAGGAACATTTGAAACTCTTCCAACGTGGAACATTTTAAAAATAGATGAATGTGTTGTTATAAAAGTGGAGCGAAGCCAAAACACCCCGCAGGCTCTGAAACGTCCCGACCATCCTCTCCTGACCCCACACGCAAATCAAAAATAGAATCATCTCGTGTTGATGAGCTCAAATAAAATCCTCGAAAGCTGAATTTGAAGATCCAGAGAGTGAAAAATCAGTTTGTGTGTCTCAGCGACCGATCAAAGTTTCATTTGATGAAAAGAAGTTTGAACATTAACGAGACTCTTCTTGTTGATTTGGAGACTTTAAATCCCTCAAAAGTCCAAAACGAGACTTTTAGCTTCAGCTTTCTTAAAGATATCTGATCCCTGCTCAAAGAGACACGTGAGACTTCTGACTGTCCATAAACACAACAGCAGGTCGTCTGTCCAACAGCCAATCAAAACCCACTCTGCCTCTGTCCCGTCGGCGGCGGTCTCCATGTTGGAAATGCTGTCTCAGGCTAACTCTGAGTCAAGCTAACGACAGGCTGAGAGCTGGAGCTGAGGCCACGCCCACCTGTCAATCAGCTCAGCTACACGCCTTATTGTGAATAACTCTGATCCTTCATCCAATCAAAACTGCTGAGTCATGAAAACATTCCCCCCCCGTACAGTGTGTGTGGATGGAGACATGAGCTAATCACACCTATTTGGTTTTTTGAAGCAGGCTGTAAACATGTTCATGTCTGCTGTAAAAACAGGCTGTTTGAATGGGTGTGTATGTGACTTCCTGTGCTGCTGCAGCCAGCCTCTAGTGGACACTCCAGGTACTGCAGGAGTTTATATTTCTGCTTCATATTTAAAGGTTTCAGCTTGGTGACTTTTTAAAATGTTAGCAGCGTTCTGAAACCGAACACACGTGATTGGGACTGTGTGTGTGTGTGTGTGTGTGTGTGTGTGTGTGTGTGTGTGTGTGTGTGTGTGTGTGTGTGTGTGTGTGTGTGTGTGTGTGTGTGTGTGTGTGTGTGTGTGTGTGTCAGGCTGAGTGTAAACTTTAAACAGTGTGTGTGAAAACTGCTCTCGTTCGTGTCAGGTCGAACAGATGCGGAAGGATCAGATCAGCTGACCTGACCTCTGATCAGCTGACCTCTGATCAGCTGACTTCCTGTTTGCTGCTCTGAGATCAGCGGCAGAAACAACAAAGAGAGACTTTCAGCAGCAATTTGTTCGTTTCCTAAAAGAGGGCCGAGAGTTAAACGAGTCCCACTGTAACGCAAGAACCCCCCCCACCCCCCTCCTCACCCGTCCTCACCCCCCAACAATGAAGCTCCCGGGGAACCCAATCTGTGTCGGGCTGATGCTATCGGGCCCATGTTAAATGGGGTGACCAGCAGTCAAAAGACAAAAGAGGCAACAGAAGGACACGGGGGAGGAGGGGGGGGGGGCAGAGGAGATACCCTTTCCTCCTCTCTTTCTTCAGATCCTTCACTTCAGACTCACTTCACTTTCTCTTTCCTCAATCTACACTGATTTTCAAAACAAAGTACTCAAACCTTTTAACACTTTTTAATGTAGGTAAGACAGGAAGTAAAGCAGGAAGCATCAAAATAAAAGCATCAAGCAGGAACAGAAATCTTCAGATGAAAATGATCGTCGGTGTTACTCTGATGGTTTACAGCTGAAGTCTTATAACTCTGCTGACCTGTTGCATTATGGGAAATGTAGGGTTCAGGTGCTCTCCACTTCTTCTTCTCTGATTTCATATTTATGTTCAGAAAGTTTCCACAAAGTTTGAAAACATCAACGATTCTTAAGATGAAAAATGCGAGAACCAGGGAGAAAGACGTGAAACATCAGAGGCCGCTGTTAGGAAATGTCGAGATTAAAAAAGTTTTTGTTGCTTCTAAATTTTTAAATATTTGTTGCATATAAATATTCAAGATTATAATTTAAAGGACAAATATAAAAGTACGGCTCATCGTGCTTCACAATCGGTCTTGCTGGTTAATCGGCCGGTTTGCAGGCTGTTTACTGGTGTGTTTATCGATGTGTGTGTGTGTGTGTGGGGGGGGGGGGACTGATGGCTGCTCTGATTGGTGATCGGAGGGCTTGGAGGGTTAAATCCTCCGGGGGTCAAAGGACGGTCTGATTGGGTCAGGATCAGACTACTTCCTGGATCCCGTTTAATAAACAGCAGGCTCTTAATGAGTCAGCAGAATTAATGCCTGTTCATTCAAAGAGGAGCAGTGACTCATCATTATTTATTGATTCTCTATGAAAGATTGATTAATTATTCCGTTTAGTACGGTGGCCCTGAAGGTCAACTTAAACATTCATTAAAATATCAAAACTGTTTTTGTTTAATTAAATGTTTGCTTTTTTTTTCATAAACATTTTTGACGTTTCATTTTTTTAAAAAATTAAAATGTGTTTGCATTTGACCCTCAGGGCCACCATACTTTAGTTTAAATTAGAAAGGGGTTTATGTCCACTGAATGTTTATTATTTAGTGATTTTTCAGCGTTTTGACTTGTAATGTTCTTTATATATATTTAATGTATAATGACATCACGTGTGTTTTTATAATTGATCAGAATCGTCTCTCTGACATGTTTGCTGTGACGTGATCTCATTTTAGACACCAGAGAGTCCAGCTGAATGATTGATGTTTGATAAATCAGAGAGCATTTGGTTGTTATTGATCAGGAAGACGAGTTCCTGCTGAAGCACAAAGATTTTAAAATGTGTGTGTGTGTGTGTGTGTGTGTGTGTGTGTGTGTGTGTGTGTGTGTGTGTGTGTGTGTGTGTCACACACGACAGCTGAAGAAAAGTCTTTAATATAAATGACACATTAAAACAGTGCACGCGTCCTTTAATTGTAATGAAGTGATTTAAAGGCTGATTATAAGAGTTCTTTAATCATTCAAACACAAACTTCAGACTGACTGAAATCCGGACAGTTTGTCAAAATCTGAAGATTAAATTAAATTATTTGATGAGCTGTGTTTCAAACAGAAAAATAAGAAATATAAACATAATAAAATCTGAAAATTCTGCGAAATTATGAACGGAAGTAAAAAAATATATAAATAGATTTTTAGATCAGATTTTAATTTATTTTGAGAAGCAGCAGTCGATTTTAAAAATAATAAATAATACACAATCAATGAGAATGATCAGAGTGTGTATGCGTGTGTGTTTCAGCGTGGTGACGCGCTCCTGTGTTTTTTTATTTATGTTTTTTTCTACCTGTGACTGACACCACGTGACCACACGTTGCGCGCTCATGAGGAGGTGTGACGTGACGTGGCTCGAAGCGCGCGCTTTACGGATGTACGCAAACATTTCTTTTTTCCTGATTCTTCTAATGTGACTGATGTGTCTTTAGTCCAGCGCTGTGAAGTGTTTCTCATGTTTCTGATCATTGAATAAAACACACACTGCTGTCATGTGATGATGGAGGCCGCAGCTTCATTCGTTTCTCTCTCACGCGCTCAGAAAAATGCTCAGACATTTTTAATTTAATTTTAGAATAATTATTTTATATTTTTTAAACTTCACTTATCATCAGAAATCCCCTCCACTTCAGACTCTTCTTTATGTTTTCTAATGCCTTCAGGTGTGATGAAGCCCTTCAGCAGGTGTACTGTCTGAGAAACATTTCATTTGAGCTCCAAATCAAAGAGAGAAACTTATTTTATAACATAAAATAATCAAACAATGAATAAACCGAACACGCTCCGTCAGAGTCACGTGGAGGTTTGGTTTTATTTCAGGAGAGAAACTGAAGCTGCTTCCGCCCTCACTTTCACCTGCCGCTGTTTGTTTCCTCCTGACAGTCGCATATCTTTTGTGACGTCACCTGGAAGACAGAGCAGGGATAGGTCACCCTCATTCAAGGAGCAGCGCGAGGCCTCCACACTATCCGTGCAGGCTGTGACATCACTGACGATGTCACACCACCATATAAGGCGATTCATAATTTCACAATAAAAGCCAGGATCACACGTTTAACTAAAAAGCATTAAGAGCGGTTTAAAAAGTGTCTAATGAATAAATAATAGAGAGGCTGACGTCAATCATCATAAAAAAACAAAGTTTCATTTTGTGTGAATGTTTCTGTTTTTAAACTCGTTTTTTAAATGTCAGAATAATTTAAGAAATAAAACATTTTCTTTCCACAGCTTTTCTCAAAACACACAAAGACGTCCCATCATTAAAATGAAAAGTAAAGTCAAGTTTTTAAACATCAAATAAACATTCAAAGATAACTGAGTCATCAGACTCGGGGTCGTTTCCCGCCAAATTCTGAGAGCAGATTTGAAACAGCTTCAGTCTCCAGTCTTCTGCTTTTTATCAGACTTGAACCTTTATTAACGTGTAAACAAAGATGTCCGTGGCGTTGACTAGGATGCTTGTTTTAGGAGGGCAGCTTATAGAAAGTGGAGAACAATAAGAAGAAATGTCTGCAAAAAGAATATTTAAAAACCACAGCTCCTTCTGATTGGCTGTCGGACATTCAGATGAGCAAACTGGCGTCCATATTTGATGTCCGTCCTGGAGGTTTCTGTGGTTTCAGACCGGATCACTCCTGTTTGTTATTTGAATGTTTTAATTACAGAGATCATTGAGGAGGCGTTCACATGAGGAAGGTTCAAGATTAAAACATTTAGTCACACTCTGCAACATGCAACACAACACTCAGTTAAATCTTTAAAAAAACACATTTCTTCCCTGATGTTTGAACTTTGAACTCTGGTTGGGCAGAAACTTCCGATAAGGTTCATCGGGACGTTTAAATCGACCTCGATGAATGTTTCTATTCTTCTGGATTCAATCAGAACGATTCTTTCTGAGAGATTTGGTGTGAAATGATGAAACACAGAAACAAGCAGAGAAGAAGAAGAAAGACTCCATTCCCCTCAGAGATCAGTCATCCAATCAAAAAGGCCCAAATCTGTTTCATAGAGCTCTGATCTGAGCTGGTTTCCCTGTAAAACCATTA
>NC_136709.1:267166-279666 GCF_947650265.1 Symphodus melops
TCCTAATGTGCCGAACACGTCTGAATGCTCTGATGTAATACACGCATGTCACAGCCATTCATCCATATATATATATATATATATATATATATATATATATATATATATATATATATATATATATATATATATATAAACTGTATATATATTTGTTTGTTTAAATGGACTTAAAACAGGTGAGACTTTCACAGAGGAAGAAAAGCTTTGACCCGGGTGAACAAAAAGAGATCTTTGCTCCTGTTTGAAACTTTCAAGTCAAACTCAGATTTCTGTAAAGGTCACACATTATATAACTGTGTCTCTAAAGTCATTTTTACACCTGCACTCCAGAAAACATATTGAGATTATTCCAGAAGGACTGGATTTGATTCCTTTATATTCTGCAGAGCAACATGTTCAGTCCTTCTCTTTTGATCACTGCACGATGATGATCATGTTAAACTCCAGCGGTCTCACGTCGTCGCAGGTCGCAGGAAGTGAAGATAGCTCTGACCTGAACCTGTGCACAGCTGCACACAGCTGGGTGAGGGCTCGTGGTTGGTCATGTGATCACAGCGCTCCCCTGGCGTTGGTGACAGTTGCTGCGTCTGAACTTTTTCATTCTCAGCTGAAATGTCCTGACGAGCTGCGACGCTTTCTCTGCCAGCCTTTGTCTGCTGACCACTCTCCCTTTTCTTCCTCCTCTCTGTGGGGGAGGACGGGGGAGGACGGGGGAGGACGGGGGAGGGAGGGGGTGAGGGGTGGTGGTTTGTTGCCCTCAATATGTTGTGATGGAAAGACTCGGTTCTCCAGAAGGAGCGTCCGCCTGGCCAGACAGGAAGCGCCATTGATCTGTTTGGCATGAGACGTCTCAGAGTGCCGATCAGGCTGTTGCTGCTGGACACACACACACACACACACACACACACACACACACACACACACACACACACACACACACACACGTAGAGGAGTCCTGATTCATGACAACAGAGAGGCTGTTTCCTTCCAACTGATCAGAGTCCATATAGAGGAAGAGGACGTAACCATGGTGACGTCACCTCTCTGTTTATGGGCTGTCCTTTCAAAAAGCCAAGAGGGTTGAATTTTTGTTCTTCGGCGCCAGAAGTGACCATATTTGGAGATGGCAAAGATTTAGACTTAGGTTTAGAGATAACTGTGTCGACAAGGTGTTAGTTTCTTTTGGCTCATGAAAACAAACAAGCAGACTGTCGGGAGGTTTCAGAGGACACATGCGGTCCCTTCCAGGTTCTTTGATACCTTCATACCACCCGTTTTAAAGTGATTCAATCTGTGCTAGAAGAGGTCAGGACAGCACAGTCACTGACTGATTGAAACTTGGGGGTTACAGCAGTTCTATCTATGAAACCCCCTCATCCATCTTTTCGGTCTGTTTCACCCTGATGGTGGAGTCAGCGTACAAACTGCTCTGTGTGATACCAGGTCTGGTGTGACCCGGCTCAGATCTCCTGACGGTCTTCAGATCGCCCTGTTTCCTCCCTGGACCGCCAACCCGGCCCGGTCCCGCAGGACGCCTGGATTTACCAACCATTAAGCGATCAGGAGCTTCTGTTTGAGAAATATTTCCGCTGGTCTTTTTCCTAATTGCCTGTCAAAATCGACTCTGCCGTCGTCCGTCTGCAGACAGCCGAGCCGCGCACGCCGTCCATTCATTCATAGCAGCTCTATTCAGGCTGGATCAGGGTTTCACAACCTGCAGATAAAACACACCAACATGTTCACATGAGCGCTGAGCCACTTCAAAGGACAAACTCTGCTGTATTTCAAACCTCTCTCTAGCAGACAGGTGATTGATTGATTATTTTTACTCTGCTGCTGGTTATGAACACCGCTCCTCAAAGATCCGTCTGCCCAAAGTTTAAATGCACTTAAAAAGAAGCGACATGTGAGAGGGACACAAACACTGAGGTTGGTCTGGGTCAGCAGTATTTCTCTCAGCTGGCACTCACAGTGTCATAATAACGACAATAATGATGCTAACAGGCTAATTTATACGAGCGATCAAAAGGCTTTTTCCTTTTTTCACGAGGGGGTCGATCTGTGGTCGCCCGAGCACGACCGATGCCTCTCTCTCTCTCTCTCTCCCTCTGTAAGATGATCAGCTGGTGATGAACCTCGCTCAACCTGCACTTAACACACTGAAGACGGGGCAGCTCTCTCTCTCTCTCTCCTCGTCCATTAAATAAAACCATTAGAAGAAACCGATCTTATCGGGAACAAAAGCAGCGCTGCAGGTTCAAGATCTGCAGATAGAGATCAGATAAAGTGTTTGAAATGTCCTGAAACACGTCAGACTGATGAACATGAAGGAGGACTGCACCTTTACTCACTGCCTGACAGGAAGTGACTGAAGTGCTCTGTGGACTACAGAAAGGAATCTAAAACTACAAAACAATCTCTAATGCCAGTGTGAAAGTTTGAAAAATATACTTATGTTAATTTGTTGGTTTTTAAAGTGAAAATGGCTGAATTACAACAAGCTAACAACGCTGGGTAGCTAACGCTAAGCTGCTAAAGGACAATGAGCATTGAGTAGCTATTGCTAATCTAAAACTAGCTTAGCATAGCATGTGGTTAACGCTCCTGGAAACCCAAATACACAAAAAGCTGTCAGCTCCAAGCTCCTGTGTGAGTGTGTGTGTGAGTCCTGAGTGTCTCCAGTGTGTGAGAAGCTGGAGTCCTGCTGGCTGTGTTGTTGTCAGAGCTGTGTTTACATGGCTCCTCCCCTTGTGTATAAAAGCTGTTTGAGTCAAGAAGAAGAAGAACATACTCACTGATTATTTGATGAAGAGTTTTTACATCATTCTGTGTCAGTTTACATGAAGCTAACTAAAGAGCGCTAACATTAGCATGCTAACACACTGATGCAGCTCGAGACGAGGATGATTTTAAATGCTGCTTGCACTTAAAGATCCTTAGTTATCTGTTCTAATTGATAACTCCTTTGTGTGATCTCGAGGCGAGGAAGGAGGTGTGTTTCTGGAGAAGGGTGGAGCTTCAGCACGGAGGAGGCGTGGCCAAACAGCCATTTCTTGGTTTCATGCTGGAACTCAAGGGCAACACCTACTGGATCAAAAGATCTTATGTTCGTCATATTAACCCAATAAAATTATAAGATGTTGGGTGTTAAGTTTAGCTTTAGCTTAGAGAATTATAACACAATGAATTTCTCATAGTCCCGTCCAATCAGGTGCAACAAAACTACGGTGAGGACGACAGGTTTGGACAAACAGGGCTGCGTTTTGGTGAGCTGTGCTGGAGTCGTCCAAAAACCCTCCTCCCGTGTACGCTGCCCCGCGGTCGACCAGTTTAAGACCGCCTGGTAACTGCTCTCATATCTGACAAACCGAGGGGCGTCCACAGCTACCTTCTCTGATCCAAACTGTAGACTAATCAGTCTACTAAGAAGCAGGACATACTGGCATGTGATTATTAAATGACACCATCGATAGTGTCAACTGGTAACAAATCTTTAAAAAAAGATTTTATAAGAGAGGAATGAATCCAACAAAAGATCGACGATGTGAGAGTCAGACAACGTGCACGTTTTCAAAAACAAATGATTAAATATTCGCTGGCGAGGACGAGTGCTGTGGCATCAAAACAGGTATCGATATCTTTGTGCTTGTCGATAAGATACGATATAACTTCATTGATCCCCAATGGGGAAATTCGGGAGTATTCGTATCATATCAAAGAAACATGACGTTACCATGACAACCCTTCTTCAGACAGCGTAGTGTGAAGCAGCAGTGGTGGTCGTGCAGGTTCCTGAGCTGAAACAAGAGGCAGCTGACGGTGTCAGTGTCGCTCCGCCTGCAGCGGCTCTCTTCATCCGGACTCGCTCTGACATACTGGGACCAGTGCCAGCGCTGGAGGACATGCTGGTCTTTAGCAGCTGGAAAATGTCCTGACAAGTACGTGCAGCAGCCGAGAAACAAGCCGACAACATGACGGCCTGTCAGACGGTGAGCTTTTCATCGAGGGAACACAGCGATCAGATTTACTGACAACATTTTATCTTTAACGTCCGTACGAGTGTTTCCATCATTTCTAACACGGTGAAGTGCAAGTGAGACGGTTAGGATGCTACATACATGACCTACTGACACCGACACTCTCACACACACTGATGGTAGAGGCTGCTGCAGAGTAAAGAGTCCATCAGTATTAACTCATCCATTCACACACATTCACACACTGATGGTAGAGGCTGCTGCAGAGTAAAGAGTCCATCAGTATGAACTCATCCATTCATACACATTCACACACTGATGGTAGAGGCTGCTGCAGAGTAAAGAGTCCATCAGTATTAACTCATCCATTCACACACTGATGGTAGAGGCTGCTGCAGAGTAAAGAGTCCATCAGTATGAACTCATCCATTCATACACATTCACACACTGATGGTAGAGGCTGCTGCAGAGTCCATCAGTATTAACTCATCCATTCACACACTGATGGTAGAGGCTGCTGCAGAGTAAAGAGTCTGTTATTCATTCTCTGATGTGAAGATGAGATTTGAACGGGTTCATTTCATGGCGTTTCCGGTTGTTGATCTCAGCTGTTCATTAGAATCATGTTTGTTTCTGTTGGTGCTTCAGATGTTGGAGGAAAAGAGACCGCTGAAGCTCCATCAGCCACGACATGATCGATGTAGCCGCTGTTTGCCAATATGACCTCAAAGAGCAGAGGATGATGGGTAATCCTGTGAGGCAGATGAATAAACAAACACGAGGATCATCAGAGAGTCAAAGCTGCTTCCAGTGTGTGCTGCTTTAATCTTTACACGTTTCAGGATTTTGAGTTTGAGTGCAGCGAACACCACTGACAGGAGGAGGGGGGCTGAAACATGCCTGAACAGAAATGAGCAAAGGTTACATATAACACACACACACACACACACACACACACACTCTTGCAGCGCTGTGTGCCTGTGTGGTAATTATTTGGAAACGAGGTGACTAATGATGCGCGCCTGCTCTACGTCTCCCCTGATGTTCAGATTCACTTCTCTTACCTGCCCCCCCCCCCCCCCCCCCCCCCCCCCATGCCTCGCTCCTCTCTCTCTTTGTGTGAGTCGGAGGGGAGGATTATGGGGCAGAAAGAGGCGTCATGTCGGGGATTATCTCTGAACACTCACTGTTTAAGTCAACAACAGAAGAAGAGAACAGGTGTGGAGTGAAAGGTATCAGATCGTCCCACTGCAAAGACGTGTGAAGTTATTCTTCACTTTACCTCCTGTTACATCACAGAGACTTATTCAAATAAAAATCCCTCTTAGCTTGAACATTTTAGTGAAGTAAATACACAGGTGACTGAAGGACTCACTTAGAACGTGTAACTATATTCAGGTCAGAAGTCTGTGGCACACTGAAGATAACTTTACTGTAGTTTTATTGTTTCTCTTGTAAATATATTTGCTTTGAATATGTTGATGCACGATGGAAAATCATTTTTCGTACACTATCGACACCCTGATATGTGTCGTGTTTGCACATTGGGTTTCCATTTGTGGCTGTTTGTTGTGATGATTGGTCATGTGACTGTTTGTATGTAACAAATGTAACTATGTAATGTACGCCCTGTGTCCTTAACCTGAGCCATATTCAGTCCGCACACAGGTACCCTGTCGACCATTTAAACTCTGTTCAGGGGTTTAGTTACATCTTGCACTCTGTCAGCTCTCAGGTCTGATCTGGATCCAGATCTCTGCTGCTCTCAGGTCTGATCTGGATCCAGATCTCTGCTGCTCTCAGGTCTGATCTGGATCCAGATCTCTGCTGCTCTCAGGTCTGATCTGGATCCAGATCTCCACTGTTCTCAGGTCTGATCTGGATCCAGAACTCCGCTGTTCTCAGGTCTGATCTGGATCCAGATCTCTGCTGCTCTCAGGTCTGATCTGGATCCAGATCTCTGCTGCTCTCAGGTCTGATCTGGATCCAGATCTCTGCTGCTCTCATTTCAGATCTGGATCCAGATCTCTGCTGCTCTCATTTCAGATCTGGATCCAGGTCTCTGCTGCTCTCAGGTCTGATCTGGATCCAGATCTCTGCTGCTCTTTATTTTGTTGTGGTTTTTTTATGGCTGATATAATCTCACTCTCCTTCCTCTTCTTCATCTCCTTCCTTCCTTCCTTCCTTCCTTCCTTCCTTCCTTCCTTCCTTCCTTCCTTCCTTCCTTCCTTCCTGCCTGTCTGTCAGCCGGCGGAGAGGCGACAGTAAGTCTCCCTGCCGTAAACCGATCTGCCTCGGAGAGAGCGCGAAGCAGAGCGGGAGAGGATTCCTGATATGGATCTACCTCTGAAAACTCGGCCAAACAAAGCCTCACCTGTTTTCACTGCCCTGCCTTGTTCCTCCTCCACCGCCTCACCCACAACCATCTCCTCTGCCGCCGCTGCTCTACCAGAGATCCACTTTGTCAGTTTGTGTTTTTTTTCCTCTGGTTGTGTTTCCGTCGGGGATTGTGGAAGCTTTGATACACAGAAATACCTGTTAGCAGTTGTTTCCCAAATACCTCCACCCTCCCTCCCTCCCACTCACTCCCCCTCCGTCTCACCGGAACAGAAAATTACCCCTTTTACCCTCCTCCTTTTTGGGTGTCCCAACCCAAGGCCCCCGGGGCAGATCCCAGACATAAAAGTTAGCATTGAGGAGCCGAGTGTCCGATATCAGTTAATGTGAGATACAACTAATTAGTCCATTATCGGGCCCCGCTCTCACCGGCTCATAAATTGGAGCCACTCAAAGGTCGTTTATTATTTATCAGAGCGGGGGGAGGGAAGGGGGGAGGCTGCTGCTGCTCCAGTTTGCTTGTTCAACATATCAAGATTAGTTTGTACCAGCTCTGTTGGATGACTGCAGCCTGCAAACACCACACACATATACACACACACACACACAAAGGCACACACACACACACACACACACACACATAAAGGCACACACACAAAGGCACAGACACACTCCTGGAGGTCAACACAAGTTTCTATGAACATCAGAACCATTTGACAGCAGGTTGCTATCAGGTCTTTGGGACATTTTAAAGTAGGGCTGTCAAACCATTACAATTTTTTAAGTCGTCCCGTAGGTTGGTAGTCATCCCGTAGGTTGGTAGTCATCCCGTAGGTTGGTAGTCGTCCCGTGGGTTCATGGTTGTCACATTGGTTCATAGTCGTCCCGTAGGTTGGTAGTCGTCCTGTCGGTTCGTAGTCGTCCTGTGCGTTCGTAGTCGTCCTGTGGGTTGGTAGTCGTCCCGTGGGTTGGTAGTCGTCCCGTGGGTTGGTAGTCGTCCCGTGGGTTGGTAGTCGTCCCGTGGGTTGGTAGTCGTCCTGTGCGTTCGTAGTCGTCCTGTGGGTTGGTAGTCGTCCCGTAGGTTGGTAGTCGTCCTGTGGGTTGGTAGTCGTCCCGTGGGTTGGTAGTCGTCCTGTGGGTTGGTAGTCGTCCTGTCGGTTGGTAGTCGTCCTGTGCGTTCGTAGTCGTCCCGTGGGTAGGTAGTCGTCCCGTGGGTTGGTAGTCGTCCCGTGGGTTGGTAGTCGTCCTGTGGGTTGGTAGTCGTCCTGTGGGTTGGTAGTCGTCCTGTGGGTTGGTAGTCGTCCCGTGGGTTGGTAGTCGTCCCGTGGGTTGGTAGTCGTCCTGTGGGTTGGTAGTCGTCCTGTGGGTTGGTAGTCGTCCTGTGGGTTGGTAGTCGTCCCGTGGGTTGGTAGTCGTCCTGTGGGTTGGTAGTCATCCCGTGGGTTGGTAGTCGTCCCGTAGGTTGGTAGTCGTCCTGTGGGTTGGTAGTCATCCCGTGGGTTGGTAGTCGTCCTGTGGGTTGGTAGTCGTCCTGTGGGTTGGTAGTCGTCCTGTGGGTTGGTAGTCATCCCGTGGGTTGGTAGTCGTCCCGTAGGTTGGTAGTCGTCCTGTGGGTTGGTAGTCGTCCTGTGGGTTGGTAGTCGTCCCGTAGGTTGGTAGTCGTCCCGTGGGTTGGTAGTCGTCCCGTGGGTTGGTAGTCGTCCCGTAGCTTCATGGTTGTCACATTGGTTCATAGTCGTCCCGTAGGTTGGTAGTCGTCCCGTGGGTTGGTAGTCGTCCCGTGGGTTGGTAGTCGTTCCCGTGGGTTGGTAGTCATCCCGTGGGTTGGTAGTCGTCCTGTAGGTTGGTAGTCGTCCCGTAGGTTGGTAGTCATCCCGTGGGTTGGTAGTCGTCCCGTGGGGTTGGTAGTCATCCCGTGGGTTGGTAGTCATCCCGTGGGTTGGTAGTCGTCCTGTAGGTTGGTAGTCGTCCTGGAGGTTGGTAGTCGTCCTGTGGGTTGGTAGTCGTCCTGTAGGTTGGTAGTCGTCCTGGAGGTTGGTAGTCATCCTGTGGGTTGGTAGTCGTCCTGTAGGTTGGTAGTCGTCCCGTAGGTTGGTAGTCATCCCGTGGGTTGGTAGTCGTCCCGTGGGTTTGGGTAGTCATCCCGTGGGTTGGTAGTCATCCCGTGGGTTGGTAGTCGTCCTGTAGGTTGGTAGTCGTCCTGGAGGTTGGTAGTCGTCCTGTGGGTTGGTAGTCGTCCTGTAGGTTGGTAGTCGTCCCGTAGGTTGGTAGTCGTCCCGTGGGTTGGTAGTCGTCCCGTGGGTTGGTAGTCATCCCGTGGGTTGGTAGTCATCCCGTGGGTTGGTAGTCATCCCGTGGGTTGGTAGTCGTCCTGTAGGTTGGTAGTCGTCCTGGAGGTTCGTAGTCATCCCGTGGGTTGGTAGTCGTCCTGTAGGTTGGTAGTCGTCCTGTAGGTTGGTAGTCGTCCTGTGGGTTGGTAGTCGTCCCGTAGCTTCATGGTTGTCACATTGGTTCATAGTCATCCCGTAGGTTGGTAGTCGTCCCGTGGGTTGGTAGTCGTCCTGTAGGTTGGTAGTCGTCCCGTAGGTTGGTAGTCGTCCCGTGGGTTGGTAGTCGTCCCGTGGGTTGGTAGTCGTCCCGTAGGTTGGTAGTCATCCCGTGGGTTGGTAGTCGTCCCGTGGGTTGGTAGTCATCCCGTGGGTTGGTAGTCGTCCTGTAGGTTGGTAGTCGTCCCGTAGGTTGGTAGTCGTCCTGTGGGTTGGTAGTCGTCCTGTGGATTGGTAGTCATCCCGTGGGTTGGTAGTCGTCCCGTGGGTTGGTAGTCATCCCGTGGGTTGGTAGTCGTCCTGTAGGTTGGTAGTCGTCCCGTAGGTTGGTAGTCGTCCTGTGGGTTGGTAGTCGTCCCGTAGCTTCATGGTTGTCACATTGGTTCATAGCGGTCCTGTAGGTTGGTAGTCGTCCCGTGGGTTGGTAGTCGTCCCGTAGGTTGGTAGTCGTCCTGTGGGTTGGTAGTCGTCCTGTGGGTTGGTAGTCATCCCGTGGGTTGGTAGTCGTCCCGTGGCTTGGTAGTCATCCCGTGGGTTGGTAGTCGTCCTGTAGGTTGGTAGTCGTCCCGTAGGTTGGTAGTCGTCCTGTGGGTTGGTAGTCGTCCCGTAGGTTGGTAGTCGTCCCGTAGGTTGGTAGTCGTCCTGTGGGTTGGTAGTCGTTCCGTAGCTTCATGGTTGTCACATTGGTTCATAGTCGTCCCGTAGGTTGGTAGTCGTCCTGTGGGTTGGTAGTCGTCCCGTAGCTTCATGGTTGTCACATTGGTTCATAGTCGTCCCGTAGGTTGGTAGTCGTCCCGTAGGTTGGTAGTCGTCCCGTAGGTTGGTAGTCGTCCCGTAGGTTGGTAGTCGTCCCGTAGGTTGGTAGTCGTCCCGTAGGTTCATAGTCGTCCCGTAGGTTGGTAGTCGTCCCGTAGGTTGGTAGTCGTCCTGTGGGTTGGTAGTCGTTCCGTAGCTTCATGGTTGTCACATTGGTTCATAGTCGTCCCGTAGGTTGGTAGTCGTCCCGTAGGTTGGTAGTCGTCCCGTAGCTTCATGGTTGTCACATTGGTTCATAGTCGTCCCGTAGGTTGGTAGTCGTCCCGTAGCTTCATGGTTGTCACATTGGTTCACAGTCGTCCCGTAGGTTGGTAGTCGTCCTGTGGGTTGGTAGTCGTCCCGTAGCTTCATGGTTGTCACATTGGTTCATAGTCGTCCCGTAGGTTGGTAGTCGTCCTGGAGGTTCGTAGTCGTTATGTGTTGTTTCCTGTAAAGTGAGAAGCAGGTATTCATGTTGTGTTTCTGTCTTTTCTCCCACCCCTTAGTGATTCAGCGCTCTGTCAGCCTCCGATACAAACACTGACAGCCGTTTGCTCGGCTCCAATTATTCCTGTTTTCATCTTCGGCTCAGACAACAGGTCTGTGTTCCAGTGTGTGCAGGTATCACACCGCCGGGATCGTGTTACACAGCTGAGAGATTTATTGCTCAGCGAGGGAACGTGTCGTTCTGCCACCACTGTCCTCCCGTCCTGCTTCTCATCTGGGTGAGAAACAGGGGGGGGGGGGGGGGGGGGGGGCAGCGTGGGAGGGAGGGGAGCTTCAGGAGTTTGGATGAAAAATGAGATATCGGCTGAATCTACATTTTTTTTACAGACGGAGATTTTCTTTCCAAAAATAAGATTTGTTTCAGAGAATAATCATTTTGTATGAATTAATTACTGATAAAATAAACATGCAGACTGCACACAGAGAGGCTCCTGACAGACAGGGATTCAAACCATCAACCTCCTCACGGTGAGGGGACAGAGATAACCACTGTGTGCAGTCCTTGTCCATGCAGGAGCGTGCTTGTTATAATGAGAGTATTGCAGGGTATCTGAGGGTGCCCTGAAGTTTAAGAGTTTAGAGTAAATAAATTCATTTAAATACACTCAAATAAAACATGTATTATGTTGGTATTTAAAACAGTAATCCACGTTTTGACAGTTTAGATTTTAAAGGAAGATTTTAGTTTTTCTTTGCAGTTCAGACACGTTGGAAAAATTAATTAAAGGGAGGAAACTCAAAGATCATGTTTTTTAATGTGATTGAATGCAGCACCATCTCTGCAGCCGTGATGCGTTCAATGCCTTTAACAGCATGTTTAACTTTCAACAGCATCAGCATGTTTACCCACAAACCCCGGCGGTGCCACAACAACATCTCGACCACAAGACACTTCAGCTACATTTGTCTTAGGACACACACACACACACACACACACACACACACACACACCTACACGTAGTTTGTTCACTAAAACCATTTGGCCAGTCGAGGTCTCTGAAAACATCCGACCACAGATCGTCTGTTCAGGTTTCGTTGGGTTTTTAAAGGACTACTGAAACATTTTGTAGTTTTAGAAACAAAGAATGTGAAATAAAAATATGATGTGAATAATAGCTTTAGGATAAAAATAATAAATGATAACACACCTGTCGTTGAACTGTCTCCTTTAATCTCCATCAATCCTCCTCCATAGAGTCTGAAGATGAACTTTCCCGTCCGTCATGTGGCGATGTCTCGCTGTGGACCAAAGTGTCAGACGCTCCTCGCTGTCAGATAAAACCCCGTTATGTATCAGTGTAATGGAGTGTGTGTGTGCGCGGCTGTCTGTCATTGTCACAGTGTGAGAAAGCGTCCTCCTGTTTGTTTCTAGGTGTCATTACAACAAGACAACAGCACGTTAATAAAGAGAGCGAGTGCAGAGTGTGTGCTTTTGTTTTCCATGCTAATCAGCCATCTGATGCCGCCGCCGCTCGCCGCTTTGTTCGCCTCAAACAAACAGAGCAGCATCACTGTCAGCATCACGCTCACAGCTGACATCTTTCCTCAAATCAATATTATTGTTTTGTTTTCAGCCGCCTTTGTTTCTCCAGCAAAGGTGGAGCTGAGACTGGGAGCTGCCCAGCCAAACCAGTCAGAGGCTCAGACAGCTGCAGGGACCGAGGGGCCGGCGGAGCTGCACAGCAAAGTTTGAATTTGAAATGTTTATTTTGGAGTTTTGTATGCATTTATTTTAGAGGAAGGACGGTGGATAGAGTTGTAAACCAGGGAGAGAGAGAGTGGGGATTCAAACCCGGACCACCCGCCTGCAGGACTATACAGCCTTTGTACACGGGGCGTATCCACACAAACACTCATTTTACTATTTAAACAGCTTGAGTGCATCAGGTGGCTAACCGGAGAGACGGTGCCGCACGACCCTGCAAAGACAAAGAATAAAACTGAGCCTGACTGTCCATTATGTTGTTTAAACTGTGTGTGTGTGTGTGTGTGTGTGTGTGTGTGTGTGTGTGTGTGTGTGTGTGTGTCAGCGTGAGCTCCGGGCTTTCTGTTTTCCCAACAGTCTCTCTGAGTTTACTGACACAAAGACTTCAGCAACAAATCCCCTCAGCTCCAGAAGTCCCTGGAGTTTGTCTCTCATATAAAACATCATATCACTGTTTCTGTGTGTGTGTGTGTGTGTGTGTGTGTGTGTGTGTGTGTGTGTGTGGTGTGTGTGTGTGTCGTTGATCAGGGGATTGAGTAACTCTCCGACAGTCTGTCACTGTTTATCTCTTTGTCTCTTTGTTGACGTCCTCCTTCCTTCCTCCTTGTTTTGTCTTTATTTCCTTCTGACAAT
>NC_136709.1:282649-290149 GCF_947650265.1 Symphodus melops
GGTGTGTGTGCAGGTGTGTGTGCAGGTGTGTGTGCAGGTGTGTGTGCAGATGGTGTGTGCAGGTGTGTGTGCAGGTGTGTGTGCAGGTGTGTGTGCAGGTGTGTGCAGATGGTGTGTGCAGGTGTGTGTGCAGGTGGTGTGTGCAGATGTGTGTGCAGGTGTGTGTGCAGGTGTGTGCAGATGGTGTGTGCAGGTGGTGTGTGCAGGTGGTGTGTGCAGGTGTGTGTACAGGTGTGTGTGCAGGTGTGTGTGCAGGTGGTGTGTGCAGATGGTGTGTGCAGGTGGTAGTGTGCAGATGGTGTGTGCAGGTGTGTGTGCAGGTGTGTGTGCAGGTGTAGTGTGTGCAGATGGTGTGTGCAGGTGTGTGTGCAGGTGTGTGTGCAGGTGTGTGTGCAGGTGTGTGCAGATGGTGTGTGCAGGTGTGTGTGTACAGGTGTGTGTGCAGGTGTGTGTGCAGGTGGTGTGTGCAGATGGTGTGTGCAGGTGTGTGTGCAGGTGTGTGTGCAGGTGGTGTGTGCAGTGTGTGTGCAGATGGTGTGTGCAGGTGTGTGTGCAGATGGTGTGTGCAGGTGTGTGTGCAGGTGTGTGTGCAGGTGTGTGTGCAGATGGTTTGTGTGGCAGGTGTGTGTGCAGGTGTGTGTGCAGGTGTGTGTGCAGGTGTGTGCAGATGGTGTGTGCAGGTGTGTGTGCAGGTGCGTGCAGGAGCGTGCAGGTGCGTGCGGAAGACTCCTCCCACCTGGTCAGCCTTGTTCAGGACGACTCGGATCTTGTCGTCTTGTCCTTTGAACGCTTTGATGGCCTCCGAGAACTCGTCTGAGATGTCCAGTTTGTGAGCGTCGAACAGCAGAATGATGCGATCAACACGCTCCCCGAACCACCGCAGGACCTCGGCGAAGTCGTAACTGCACACACACACACACACACACAGACACACACACAAAACCATCATTATGACCCTGACACCGGTTTACTATTCTCCTTATTGTCAATCAGCAATGCATGATGGGATATGTTACCAGAAAGTGACCGTAGGTTACGTCTCTGATTGATGGAGCTCGCTGTTACCATGGCAATGGTTCCCGCCCCTCAGTGCCGGCTAGCTAGTTTGTAAGCTAACTTTAAATGTGCTAATGACCTTGTCATGCTGCCATGAATGTCGTTTATATATTCAACAACACAAACTACAAGATAGAACAACACCCACATTATAAAACACTCTGCACACTTCAATGTGACTGAGTGAGATTTTAACCTGAGCAGAGAGATTTACTTTGTGAAGCATTTCATCTGCCTCACTCACACACACACACACACACACACACACACACACACACACACACACACACACACACACACACACACACACACACACAGAGGACGCTCCGGAGCTTTCTCTGAGGACAGGAGGGCTCAACAGTTTGTTACCAGAAGTTAAAATCCTGTTCGTTTTGATTTGATTGTTTGCCATGGCGCTGGGTAGTACACTTCTTATCACGATGCATTGTGGGATACAATGAGTGCACTATATAAAAAGGTATGATGGCGCTCCGCCCACTACAACATGGCGTCTTCACTGTGTCTCGAGTTATTTCAGACTCCCCAGACGGAATAAAACCTCCTGTTGCAATGCATTTTGGGTAACAATTCACTGACTAATAGACTGGTGTAGTTTTGAGTCCTAAAAGCAGGAAGTGAGTTAGCATTTTAGCGCTGTGGTGCTAACCTCTAAAAGTCAATGTGGATTTTGAATGAGTTTGTGTTTAGACTGAAATAAGGTCTGTGGTTAACACAAGCTGAAGAGATGTTGATGTTTTGTTAGACGAGATAAACTACGTTAGCTAAGACCCCACTTGTGAATTTTAAAGTTTTTACACGTACTTTAAACAGCGGTTGCTAACGAGTAGCTAACTGAAACTACAGTGGTTGTCATGGAGACGTTAAACGTCATCACGCCGGGAACTCTCTCCCTAATCCTCCTTACAGCCTCTAGTCATGTTTTTCAGTGTTCCTGTAAATATTAGGTTAAAAACAACTTATTAAGCTAACGTTTAGCTAGCTTGTCAAATCCGCTGATTAGATCGATGAAGCATAAAATGTTGTGACGTCATTACAAATCGACCACGGTGTAGTTAGCTTGTAGCGTAACGTTAGCTTTTTACTTCTCTGGGCTGCATTAACTCTTCAAACTTCATATAAATGATGTTCATCTGTAAAGATTATCAGCTGAACTAAACAGCATCAGAAACGTGTTTGACACAGATTATTTTCTGCAATGATCCAAAATCCAATGCAAAAATCCCAGAGGCGAATTTACGTAGGAACCACCGGCGCCATTTTTTCGGGTTGGCCTACAACAATACGTCATTACTATACCAGTCTATAGGTGAGATATTTTCAGTAGGATCATAGAAGGAGGTGAGCTGAGGATGAGACGACCTCCTGTGTGATCAATCAAACACCTTCAGGGAGGATTTATAAAAAGAGTTTGCTTTGGGATGTTTGCTTTGGTAACGCTCTCTCCTCTTTGTTTGTGCGTTTATTTTGACAAAGTCACCCCAACAAATGTGTGTCATCACTGAAAGCAGGTTAATGCGTGTTGAGACGTGTGTTCATAAAAACAGAGCTGTTCAAACAGCCTGCAGCTGCGTCTAACTCTGTGATGACTCTGCACACACTGATTATCGTCCTGCACCTTTAAACACATCTCAGAGGATCTGCTGAGAAGAAGAGATGAAGTGAGCGGCGAGCGGCGAGCTGCTCCCCGCCTCTCTCCGTGTGTAAGCGGATGCGTGTGGGTGTGGCTCACAGAAGCTTTTCAACCTTTAACAGAAAATGATCCAGTCCTGTTTCAGCCCTCCGTCTTTTCTTTTCAGCTATTAGGACGCTGCGAACGGCTGCACAGTGAGAGACAGGTTTTGCAATGCCCTGCAGGGATTGGTTCTCCAGAGGAGGGAGGCGGAGTCAAGCCTTGTACACTGGGAGGTGAGATGAGAGTAAACAGGACGTGTGTGCAAACAGACACACACACACACACACACACACACACACATACACACACACACACACACACACAGAGGAATGACTCTGTTCATCAGTCTGTCAGCTGTCACTTTTAAAACACTTTTAATGTCTTTGTGTGTGTGTGTGTGTGTGTGTGTGTGTGTGTGTGTGTGTGTGTCTCTTATTGGACCAGTAAGGCTCATGTATCAGATTTCACTCTTTGGCCTCAGGGTGCTGTTCATAAACACAACATTACTGCAGGGCAATACACACCTCTGTTTGTGGACATAACACACACACACACACACACACACACACACACACACACACACACACACACACACACACACACACACACACACACACACACACACACACACACACACACACACACACACACACACACACACACACACACACACACACACACACACACACACACAGGGTTCTTTTCAGCCTGTCATGAATAAAAGATGGTCTGATGGTCTGATGGTGTGAGGAAAACCAGCGCTCACAGCTTCAGGTTTCACCCTGCAGGGTCAGGTGTCTGCTGAGGCTGTGTGTGTGTGTGTGTGTGTGTGTGTGTGTGTGTGTGTGTGTGTGTGTGTGTGTGTGTGTGTGTGCAGTAAATACAGTCCTGTACCTCTGCAGACTCAAACACACACACACAGAGAGTCCTGCTGAGTGAGTGTGTGATATGAGCTGACCTGTTCCCTCCTCGCCCTCTGACAGGACGACAGATTACTTCACATGTTCCACTTCCTGTCCCAAAGGAAACGCCTTCCTGCTAACAATACTGCTTCCTCTAAAGTGTCATTACTTATTATATTTATATCTTGGAAAATATGTTGATGTAGGAAGCAGCACAGAGTGGAGCCTGGAGTTTTAAAGCAGATAATTATACAGACACAAAACCACCACATGATGACTCATGTACAAGATGGACCTTCTGTAGCACGGCCCAATAAAGCTAAGCTATCCAGCAATGTAGACAGGACAAAACTGAAAGGACCAATCAGAGAGCTGCTCTCTTCCTGTGTGATCATGAAGGAAACCTGCTGTGTTGAAGCTTCTCTGACAACAATGCAGCAGCCAGTATGTCCTCCTTCTAACTTTAGATTCTGCTCCTGAATGCTCTGGATCTGATTGGACCAGAGAAGGTAGGCGGGGCTTTGAAGGCCGTTTTGGACGCCCCTGGGTTTGCCAGATATGAGAGCAGTTATCAGGTGAACAGGTGTTGCAGCGATGGAAGCGGGCAGTGGAACTGCTTCAGATAGAAGTGATTGTACCCGAGCTAAAAAGCCTCTGCATGTTTCTAATAAGCTCCAGCAGCAGAAAGCTGCTCAAACTAGGATCAATGTTGGAGATGAAACATGGAGAGAGGTTAGAACGCAGAAAGCTTTACAGACCCATGCAGAGCTGGCTAAACACTGAAGCTACAGTGTCCACCACATGCAGAGCTGGCTAAACACTGAAGCTACAGTGTCTCTACATGCAGAGCTGGCTAAACACTGAAGCTACAGTGTCCACCACATGCAGAGCTGGCTAAACACTGAAGCTACAGTGTCCACCACATGCAGAGCTGGCTAAACACTGAAGCTACAGTGTCCACCACATGCAGAGCTGGCTAAACACTGAAGCTACAGTGTCCACCACATGCAGAGCTGGCTAAACACTGAAGCTACAGTGTCCACCACATGCAGAGCTGGCTAAACACTGAAGCTACAGTGTCTCTACATGCAGAGCTGGCTAAACACTGAAGCTACAGTGTCCACCACATGCAGAGCTGGCTAAACACTGAAGCTACAGTGTCCACCACATGCAGAGCTGGCTAAACACTGAAGCTACAGTGTCCACCACATGCAGAGCTGGTTAAACACTGAAGCTACAGTGTCCACCACATGCTGAGCTGGCTAAACACTGAAGCTACAGTGTCCACCACATGCAGAGCTGGTTAAACACTGAAGCTACAGTGTCCACCACATGCTGAGCTGGCTAAACACTGAAGCTATAGTGTCCACCACATGCTGACCTGTGTGAGAGGAGGGGGCGGAGCCAGCTCTCTGTGATGATTAGAGTTTAGGCTGCAGTACTCATTTTAAACACTAGGGGGCGGAGCTACATACTGCTCCTTTAAGATAGCTGAGAAACAATAGTGAGGTAAATGTACGAACTTCTCTGCTGCTGCTCCGTTCACCTGTTCCTCGGCCTGCAGGGAACCAATCAGCTTCCAAAGAGCCCACCAACAGGAGCAGACATGTCAGAGTGCTCCTTCAACAAAGCACTCATCCACCCGCCGTGATGTAATGATGATGTAATGTTGGGTCAGTGAGTTCATGTACTGGATCAGCAGCGATGATGATGACAGCAGAAAGCAGGGCCAGAGCCGAGCAGGCAGACTGGGGGACTTGGTGGGACTTGGTGGGACCGAGTGGGACAGAAAAGAGGGAGGACGAGCAGAGAGGTTTAAGGACTGAATGTTGGCTCAGATCCAACTGTGACTCAGTGAAAGGCACAGATTTCAACCCAAGAAGAAGAACCGCAGACGATGAAGGAGCCGGCTCAGGAGGTTCTGAGTGAAGTCAGGATTCATAAATAATCACGAAGATTCAAACTGTGAGAACAGCAAACACACACCAAGAGAGGCGTCTGCACAAACAACAAGCACAAACACTCCAAACAAACATGGAGGTCATCGACCCCTCAGAAAAACAGGTTATCTGTGTGTTTCACAGCAGCCTCTGAATGTGTGTGTGATGAAGTTTAAACTGCTGCTGATGGCGTGTGTGTGTGTGTGTGTGTGTGTGTGTGTGTGTGTGTGTGTGTGTGAGGGCCTGTTATACGTCATCAGGAGGAATCCAGCCTCAGCTGAGCTCTAAATGCTTCCAGATGGAGGGAACGCCCCGCCATCTCATCCTGTGGCCCTCCATCCCTCCCTTTAATCCTTCCCTTCCTCCCTCCCTCCCTCCTCCCTCCCTTCCTCCCTCCTCCCTCCTCCCTCCTCCCTCCTTCAGCTTTAGGCCGATACTGATGCGGTGACTCGGGCTGACTCAACACGAGAGCAACAGTGATGTTTGTGCACCCTGCAGAGTGAACATGAAGAGAAGCAACATGATGAGTGAGTGAATCCTCCAACATGGCCGCTGGCTGAGGAGGACGTTCCCTTCCTTCAGAGCGTCACATGAAACCTGCTGTTGTTTTTTAAATGCAGCTGTGCTCATGCTCTGCCAGGTTTGTATCCGCTTCTCTCACGCCGTCTGGATTCACACGTCCTCTCTCTCCTCATCCCAAGACCCCACAAGTCCTCTGAGACCACCAGAACCAGATCCAGGAGAGAAACCTGCTCGCACGTGAATGGAATGCACCTCTGAGGGGCCGTGTGTGATACACATGAGAGTGTGTGTGTGTGTGTTTGGTGTGTGTGTGTGTGGTGTGTGTGTGGTGTGTGTTTGGTGTGTGTGTTTGGTGTGTGTGTTTGGTGTGTGTGTGTGGTGTGTGTGTGTGTGGTGTGTGTGTTTGGTGTGTGTGTGTGTGGTGTGTGTGTTTGGTGTGTGTGTGTGTGGTGTGTGTGTGGTGTGTGTGTTTGGTGTGTGTGTGTGGTGTGTGTGTGTGTGTGTTTGGTGTGTGTGTGTGGTGTGTGTGTGTGGTGTGTGTGTGTGGTGTGTGTGTGGTGTGTGTGTGTGTGTGTGTTTGGTGTGTGTGTGTGTGGTGTGTGTGTGGTGTGTGTTTGGTGTGTGTGTTTGGTGTGTGTGTGTGTGTGTGTTTGGTGTGTGTGTGTGTGGTGTGTGTGTGGTGTGTGTGTGGTGTGTGTGTGGTGTGTGTTTGGTGTGTGTGTTTGGTGTGTGTGTGTGTTTGGTGTGTGTGTGTTTGGTGTGTGTGTTTGGTGTGTGTGTGTGTGTGTTTGGTGTGTGTGTGTTTGGTGTGTGTGTTTGGTGTGTGTGTGTGTGTGTGTTTGGTGTGTGTGTGTGTGGTGTGTGTGTGGTGTGTGTGTGTGGTGTGTGTGTTTGGTGTGTGTGTGTGTGTGTTTGGTGTGTGTGTGTGGTGTGTGTGTGTGTGTGTGTGTGTGTGTTTGGTGGTCCTCTGGTTTCAGATCTGCCTCTCAGACCGTCTGTGGTCACAAACCAGCAGCAGTGATTCACAGGAGGAAACAGACCGACACACAGAACAGGAAGTGAGAGAAAAGAGGTTTCACAACAAACGTTACTGTGCCTGTTTGTCCTGGGGGGGCGGAGTCAAACTGATCCAGAACCTCTGGAGACCAGGACTCACACCAACACAACAAGTCCCAGTCAGTCCGACTTTACAAAGTCAGAACACGAAGAGTCCACTCACGCCGTTCAGTGTTTCAGTACTCAACCTGCTCATCCAGGTCACAGCCAATCAGGAAGCAGGAGTAGTAGCACGCAGCACACCCAGCCAACAACCACCTCAGCAGACAGGAAGTGACCATGACAAGAACAGGAAGGAGTCTACCTGCATCTCATAACACAGATGTTCCAC
>NC_136709.1:295149-300149 GCF_947650265.1 Symphodus melops
ACACACACACACACACACACACACACACACACACACACACACACACACATGACCTCAGGCTCCTCAGTGTGACCTCCCACAACACGCCTGTCACAGCCTGCAGGGATCCAACAGGACTACAGTACCCATGAGCCTCAGCTGCTGCCCAGACGTGTCCACACAGGACTCAGGGCGGACGCACACACCGGAGCTGAGGTCAGGGTGGAGTTTCAGGGCGGGGACACGCTACTTTCATTCAGTCTACGTCAAGAGAAGTGAGACCCAGGACCAGACCCAGACCAGACCCAGGATCAGACCCAGGACCAGACCCAGACTAGACCCAGGATCAGACCCAGGATCAGAGCCAGACCAGACCCAGAGCAGACCCAGGATCAGACCCAGACCAGACCCAGACTAGACCCAGGATCTCCTCATGTGCACATTAAATGTAGCAGAAGGATCAGGCACATGGAGAACCCAGGTCAGGTTGAGCAGCAGCTGAGACAGAGGAACAAGACAGAACTCTACACTGTCTTATTGAACCCAGCAGGGGGGGGGGGGGGACCGGTCTCACACCTGGTGTAGCATGTGGATTCACTTCCCTCCCAGATGGCTCTGAACTAATAATGGAGAACACTGAATCACATGTTAACCATTCAGCCCTCTGCGCCCTTTTTAACAGGTTTGACCAATGACAGAAGAAGCTGGGGGGGGGGGGGCGGCGGCTGAGACATGATCTCCCATACTCAACATGGAGAAGCTAAACTCTGTCCTCTAACACAGAGCCGCTGTGCTGGGTTTGAGCTGAATGTAACATGACACTGTCTGTCACACACATCCACACTGACAGATTTCCTGGTGGGGTTTGACGCGCGCGCGCGCAGCGGGGGGGGGGGAGCTGATCGAACACCTGATAAAGGGGATTCTCTCACATGAGGAGTGACAGAGGACTCTGAACACGTACCTGATGAAGGTGGTCTTCCCGGTGGAGTACTGGCCCACCAGCAGCACCATGGGCTTGCTCTGGAAGTCTGCGGGTTCGAGCGCGGGGGAGTGGAAGTCATGGAAGAGGTAGTGTTCCTCCAGAGGCAGCAGCTTCTTGGTGTAGAGGGTCTGCAGCCCCTCGGTCACGGTCTGGTACATCTCTCCTTCCTTGTTGCGGCCTCCTTGCTCCTGTTTGACCCAGCTGAACATGCTGATGAGCGGATCACTCCACCGACAATCACGCGCTCCTCTCCAACTTCCCTGTTTCGATATTTCCAAATGTTCCGGCTGCTCTGTCTGCTCCTGCTCGCTCTCTCACTCCCTCCGTGTGTGTGTGTGAGAGAGAGAGAGAGTGTGTGTGTGTGTGTGTGTGTGTGTTTGGCTCCGGGGAGTCTCCGCCGCTGTGAGCACACTGACTCCTCTGTGCGTGTTTGTGATGATGTGACCGCTGCTGGTGCTCCTACCTGAGGGCACCGCCCTTCTGCCTGTGACGCAGCATGGAGAGGAAGCGCGCGCGCGCACACACACACACACACACACACTCGTACAGAACTGGGTTGAGTTTCAGAGAAGAAGTTTTTAAATCATCCGGGGTTCAAATAAAAGCTTTAAGCTGAATCTGTCTTTGATTTAAATCCAGCTCATGTAGATGTTTATAATATCTTATATTATAATATCTTATATTATAATATTATATTATAATATCTTATATTATAATATTATATTAGAATATTATATTAGAATATTATATTATATTATAATATAATATTATAATATAACAGTCTGATCAAAGATCCTTTAAAGACTTGTAATGAATTCAAATGAACCTACTGTCACTTTAAAGTGTCATAAAGATGATTCATGCTTTTCAGCTGCAGCAGATAAAGAAGAAGATATCTGTCATTGATGAAGGGAAGTGACTTTCACTCTGTTATTGAGACGTGCTGCGCACACACACACACACACACACACACACACACACACACACACACACACACACACACACACACACACATGCACAGTGATGACTCTTCTCTCTTTTATTGATGATCTTTGGTTTTCATCACAAAACAGGAAAAGCAGAGAGAGTGCTGTCAGATGGAGTTTCTAACTTTCATTACAACATGTTGATCCGCTGCTTTGGTGTCAACATTATCTGTCCTCACGGGCCCCTGTGTTTCTGGGGCCCCTGTGTTTCTGGGGCCCCTGTGTTTCTGGGTCCCTGTGTTTCTGGGGCTCCTGTGTTTCTGGGGCCCCTGGAGCAGCGCCTCTACACAGACACAAACAGGAAGCTGCAGCCAAAACCACTGAGCACAACTGTAAATCAACTTGATAGCATCTTTTCTTTTGTGATGAGGAGACACACACACACACACACACACACACACACACACACACACAGTGTTTTTAAAGATGGTGTGTGGAGGAGAATGCTTCTGTTTCAAACTGTGAAATCATTGAGTTCAACATGTTTCAGTGTCATTACCTCGAGCCGTTTCTATTTGTTCTGTTTCTATTGCTGCAGGGTTTGACCTCTCAGGTCTCAGCGGCTCCTCCCTGTTCAAATAAAAGATTACAATATTTAAAACGATAAACAGGAAGGAAGATGTTTCCACCTTCATATCCACAAAGACACGGTTCATAATTCTCTGATTAAAGAGTTTTAAAAATGTTTTTAAAAAAAAGTTCTATCAGAAAGTGTTCACGTGAGATGTCAATTTAAGGTCGTGTAGCGCCCCCTGCTGGTTAAAGCGTGACAGCACATTATCATGGCAGACGACAACATGCCAAACTCCTCTGAAGAACGGTAACAGTTCAGATGCTGTTCAGTGACACCGAGCTGTGTTTGACCTCGAAGTCTGACTTTTAATTCTTCAGCTTCATTCACATTAAAGTGAAGCAGCAGACGTCAGGTTTAAAAGCCTCCATGACACCTCAGCGCGCGAGACACAAGATGAAGTCCTGCATTAAGGCCCCCCTGGGGGATCCAGATCCAGACCCCCACTCTGGATCAGGGGGATTGTTCCTTTGAATTCATATCATGCTTACTTGTAAATTTGCTCTCAGAGATCAATAAAGATGAATTTATAACAATCTATATGTTGATTTTTCATTTAATGAAATCTGCCAAATACCGAAAATAATCAAATAAAGGCAAAAAGTGGAAAAAAGAATCAATATAAATCAACAAACAGGAGGAAAGAAGGATTTCTTCACATCGTTTGTACGGTCCGAAAGAGAGAAGTTGGTGTATATATAAAACCTACCACACGGGGGCGCTACAGCGGAGAGCAGCGAAATGCCGCGGACGAAGAAGAAACAGCGGAAGTGATGTCCTTTTGTTTTGAAAGAGGGAAATTTAAAAAACTCGACGGCGTTACTCGGAAATAAACACAGAACCTCCCAGAACGAGCCGAACATGAGCTCAGTGTGACTCACCTGCGCAGGTAAAGAAGGTCATTTTAAACACTTCCGGTCACACTTCCTGTTCTTTTAATTCACTGAAGGTTTAAACGGGTTTTGTGTTTTATCCCGTGACCTTTGACCTTTGAAGCTTCTCAAGCTGTCACATGTTTGTATTAACACACATTTAATGTTTATGAGAGTTCTTAAGGCTGTAAGGACAAAATAAAGTGTCTGTGTGTGTGCGTGTGTGTGTGTGTGTGTGTGTGTAGGTTCCCTTCACACAAACATGAAGAAGAAGGTGAGCAGGTCGCAGGCCGGAGACAAAGACGAGTGTGAGTGTTTCCTCTGACTTATTAAAGGAGCAGTCTGTAGCTCTGATCCCTAGAGGTTAAAATGGGTACTGCAGTCTAAAGTGTAAACAACAGAGAGAGAAGGGAGGCGGATCCAAGGCACCTACACCCTGTGGTTTTAGACGCCCCTCAGTATCTGACTGTGTTCTCATCCTTGAATATTAAAATGTGTTAGTGATGGATTTATAATCAGCGTTGTTGTTGTTGTTGTTGTTGTTGTTGTTGTTGTTTGCAGGTTGTGCTCTGTGCAGATGCAGCGACGACGACCCGGCCCTGTTTGGAGAGAAAGTGTTGGTGGAAGAGCACAACCTGTGTGTTCACTACTTCTGTCTGGTAAGTGTGTGTGTGTGTGTGTGTGTGTGTGTCTGTGTGTGTGTGTGTGTGTGTGTGTGTGTGTGTGTGTGTGTGTGTGTGTGTTCTGAAAAGCTGGTCACGTGGCGGGATGTGTGTGTCGCTCGGTCCTCCGTGTGTTTCATATATTTGATGGTTTTCAGCTGACGTCTTGTGGAGTTTATCAGCGAGGGGAGGACGGCGAGGGCGTCTTCGGCTTCCTGGTGGAAGACATCAAACAGGAAGTCCGCCGCACAGCTCGACTGGTCAGACATTGTCTTTCTTAAGTGTGTGTGTGTGTGTGTGTGTGTGTGTGTGTGTGTGTGTGTGTGTTTAACGTGCTGCTCCCTCGTGCTCAGACGTGCTGCTGCTGTAAGAAGAAGGGCGCCTGTGTCGGCTGTAACGTCAGGAGCTGCAGGAAGATGATCCACTTTCCCTGCGGCAGGAAAAAGAAGTTCCTCTCCCAGTTCAGCGGAGACTTCCCGTGAGTTCTGATCACAGATTGATTTTGTCTGAAGACGTCTGTGAGGACGTCTCCAGTGTCCTCTTCATGGCTGTGTTTGTGTCTCTGTGTCCAGGACGTACTGTCCCGACCACAGTCCCACTCAGTCTGTGTGTGTGGCCTCAGACCTCAGTCTGCCTCAGTCCTGCTCCGTCTGCCTGGACTCCATCGAGCCCGTCCTCTCCTACTCCGTCCTCAAATGTCCGTCCTGCCACGCCAGCTGGTTCCACCGAGACTGCGTCCAGGTATCACTGATCGCCTTCACGTCACGTGATCCGACCCTGCTGCACATGAGCTGCAACATCTCATGGTGTGTGTGTGTGTGTGTGTGTGTGTGTGTGTGTGTGTGTGTGTGTGTGTGTGTGTGTGTGTGTGTGTGTGTGTGTGTGTGTGTGTGTGTGTGTGTGTGTGTGTGTGTGTGTGTGTGTGTGTGTGTGTGTGTGTGTGTG
>NC_136709.1:315149-325750 GCF_947650265.1 Symphodus melops
GTTGTCGTGGTCGACACTGTGAGGCGTTCACAGTGAGCTCTGTGATTCTCAGTGTCTGTTTACATTTACAGCTCGTCCTCGGCTAAACTCTGCTGGTGTTGGGAAAGTTTCCCTTCTGCAAAAAAGAAAAAAAACAGCCTCCTTTTTTTCTCCGTTCATCCACCTGAATGATGGATCACCTTCGATTCACCACCCTCTCTCTCTCTCTCTCTCTCTTCCTGTTGCTTTCTTTTTCCTCTCCCACCTTTGATCTCTCTCTCCCCCTTACGGACCCCTCACTCACCCCCCAAAATCTGCTTCCCAGTCTCCAGAGACCTGAGCGATGTGGTGGGATTTCAGTCGGACAAAAACAACCACACTCTCGCAGACACACTTTCACGTGGCTCACAAGTTGTGTAATCTTTCTGTCTCCTGCTGAGCTGCCTGTCAGGAGCTCGCTGAAGAGGAAACATTACGCCTTACCTCACCGTCATTGGCTGCACGTAGGAAACAGTGATCGGTGAAATAGTTTCATCCTGCAGACAAAAATCCACAAACGTTTCACCTGACAGAGAAAATAAATCTGAGAGAGAAGGAGGGAGATTCCACTCAAAGATTATTAAGCTGCAGTTCCTCCAGTGTCCACTAGAGTCTGTCTCCTGCAGTGAGTCAGTCTCCATAGAGCTCTATGTTAAAATGTCCAACTTTACAGCTGCAGTTCCTCCAGTGTCCACTAGAGTCTGTCTCCTGCAGTGAGTCAGTCTCCATAGAGCTCTATGTTAAAATGTCCAACTTTACAGCTGCAGTTCCTCCAGTGTCCACTAGAGTCTGTCTCCTGCAGTGAGTCAGTCTCCATAGAGCTCTATGTTAAAATGTCCAACTTTACAGCTGCAGTTCCTCCAGTGTCCACTAGAGTCTGTCTCCTGCAGTGAGTCAGTCTCCATAGAGCTCTATGTTAAAATGTCCAACTTTACAGCTGCAGTTCCTCCAGTGTCCACTAGAGTCTGTCTCCTGCAGTGAGTCAGTCTCCATAGAGCTCTATGTTAAAATGTCCAACTTTACAGCTGCAGTTCCTCCAGTGTCCACTAGAGTCTGTCTCCTGCAGTGAGTCAGTCTCCATAGAGCTCTATGTTAAAATGTCCAACTTTACAGCTGCAGTTCCTCCAGTGTCCACTAGAGTCTGTCTCCTGCAGTGAGTCAGTCTCCATAGAGCTCTATGTTAAAATGTCCAACTTTACAGCTGCAGTTCCTCCAGTGTCCACTAGAGTCTGTCTCCTGCAGTGAGTCAGTCTCCATAGAGCTCTATGTTAAAATGTCCAACTTTACAGCTGCAGTTCCTCCAGTGTCCACTAGAGTCTGTCTCCTGCAGTGAGTCAGTCTCCATAGAGCTCTATGTTAAAATGTCCAACTTTACAGCTGCAGTTCCTCCAGTGTCCACTAGAGTCTGTCTCCTGCAGTGAGTCAGTCTCCATAGAGCTCTATGTTAAAATGTCCAACTTTACAGCTGCAGTTCCCCCAGTGTCCACTAGAGTCTGTCTCCTGCAGTGAGTCAGTCTCCATAGAGCTCTATGTTAAAATGTCCAACTTTACAGCTGCAGTTCCTCCAGTGTCCACTAGAGTCTGTCTCCTGCAGTGAGTCAGTCTCCATAAGTCTCTTTCTCAGAGTAAGCTTGCGGGCCTAATGGCATCACGTGACGCTGCAGTAACGGGTTGGGCCAGCAGGTGTCTTTGATGGTCGGCACACTTCCTGGGGGCTTGGGAAGGCTCCACCCACATATGTGAAGATCATCACTGTTAGAAAGCCAACACGGACTAACTGTGTTTCCTGTGTGTGTTTCAGTCGGACTTGGAGCAGTATAAGACGGCTCTGATGGACGCCAACTGTGACCTTTCACCTCTGAACTACGTCAAGCAGTGGAAGTACGTCTGTCGCTGCAGTGTTCTTCGTCCTCCTTCAGTCTGAATGTTGGTCCATAGTGATGATCCGTCTCTCTTTTTTTTCAGGGCGTTTGCCAAGATGGCTGCAGCCCCGGCAAACTACGGCAACAGTGGAGTCAAACCGATGGGGTGTGTGAGCTTCACCTGTTCCTGTTTAAAAAAGAAGTGTTTAAAGACTCCCAGCCTAACCCTGTCCTCCTCTTCATCATCCTACACTTCTTTATGTCCTCCCTCCTCTCCTCTCGTCTCGTGTCCTTTCCTCTTGTCTCCTCTCCTCCTCTCGTGTCCTTTCCTCTTGTCTCCTCTCCTCTCCTCCTCTCGTGTCCTTTCCTCTTGTCTTCTCTCCTCCTCTCGTGTCCTTTCCTCTTGTCTCCTCTCCTCTCCTCCTCTCGTGTCCTTTCCTCTTGTCTCCTCTCCTCCTCTCGTGTCCTTTCCTCTTGTCTCCTCTCCTCCTCTCGTGTCCTTTCTTCTTGTCTCCTCTCCTCCTCTCGTGTCCTTTCCTCTTGTCTTCTCTCCTCCTCTCGTGTCCTTTCCTCTTGTCTCCTCTCCTCCTCTCGTGTCCTTTCTTCTTGTCTCCTCTCCTCCTCTCGTGTCCTTTCCTCTTGTCTCCTCTCCTCTCCTCCTCTCGTGTCCTCTCCTCTTGTCTCCTCTCCTCCTCTCGTGTCCTCTCCTCTTGTCTCCTCTCCTCCTCTCGTGTCCTTTCCTCTTGTCTCCTCTCCTCCTCTCGTGTCCTTTCCTCTTGTCTCCTCTCCTCCTCTCGTGTCCTTTCCTCTTGTCTCCTCTCCTCCTCTCGTGTCCTTTCCTCTTGTCTCCTCTCCTCTCCTCCTCTCGTGTCCTTTCCTCTTGTCTTCTCTCCTCCTCTCGTGTCCTTTCCTCTTGTCTCCTCTCCTCCTCTCGTGTCCTTTCCTCTTGTCTCCTCTCCTCCTCTCGTGTCCTTTCCTCTTGTCTTCTCTCCTCCTCTCGTGTCCTTTCCTCTTGTCTCCTCTCCTCTCCTCCTCTCGTGTCCTCTCCTCTTGTCTTCTCTCCTCCTCTCGTGTCCTTTCCTCTTGTCTCCTCTCCTCCTCTCGTGTCCTTTCCTCTTGTCTCCTCTCCTCTCCTCCTCTCGTGTCCTTTCCTCTTGTCTCCTCTCCTCTCCTCTCGTGTCCTTTCCTCTTGTCTCCTCTCCTCTCCTCCTCTCGTGTCCTCTCCTCTTGTCTCCTCTCCTCTCCTCCTCTCGTGTCCTCTCCTCTTGTCTCCTCTCCTCCTCTCATGTCCCCTCGTCTCCTCTCTCCTCAGGTTGTTTTCCAGAGTGATGAACACGGGCTCTCAGTTTGTGATGGAGGGAGTGAAGAACCTGGTGATCAAACAGCATGTGAGTCTCCATGATGGAGGAGGAGCTTCCTCTCTCCTTTCGTCCTCCGCAGTCTTCTTCCTGGTTTGTGAGTGAGGGGATGTTGAGGAGGAGACTCAGAACACCCGGGTCAGTCTGGTCTGGACTGGACCTCGGGATTCCCCCGTAGAGCCTCTAAACCCTCCTGATGGTCACATTGCTGCATCTTCTCTTGCAGAACCTTCCGGTCACTCGGATCCTGGACAACCTGATGGAGATGAAGTCTCATCCGGTGAGTTTCTCCTTTTTATGTCTCAGCACAGTCCGAGTCTCTGCAGACCTGTGTGAGGACGCACGCACACTCGGCCCGCACCACGCCAGAGCACGATTGCCCCGCCTCCAGAGTCCCCCGCTGTTCATACATCATTATGCGACACACGTGTGTCAGAGTCCGCCTGAGATCAACACAGAACACGACGCCATCTTCATTTTATAAACGGGCCTTTAGAGCTCTGACACTCCTGGATCTCATGGTCAAGATGGCGTCCACGTTGTGTACCATACTTGATGGAGTAGCGTGCGTGTCGCCTGGTGTGAGTGCGCCCGAAAACAAGGCGTAGGAACGCCGCTCAGTGAAACAGGAAGTTCTTTATTCTGGAACTATTTCCTGCAGCGGATGAATACTGTTCTCCCTGTTTATAAAGAGCCAAACACATCGCAGTGCATTCTGGGAAATCACATGAACTCCATATTAACTCCTGAGAGGGGGGGTGTGTGTGTGTGTGCGTGTGTGAGAGAGAGAGAGAGAGAGAGAGAGAGAGATTATATAACACACACACAGGTTGACTTTCCTGAACTGTTTAACACACACACACACACACACACACACACACACACACACACACACACACACACACACACACACACACACACACACACACACACACAGTGTGCATCTTTCTCAGCGTCTGGAGTTTCAGACGACAAACAAAGATCCTGTTGTTTGACGGGTCAGGATGAAAAGGAGAACATTCACGTGTGTGTGTGTGTGTGTGTGTGTGTGTGTGTGTGTGTGTGTGTGGAGTACAGATGGAGTCAGGGCTTTGTTAGCGTAGCTTAGCATAAAGACTGAGCGGTGGGCGGGGCTTATTTGTCGAAGTCGTCTTCTGACTGATCTGATTGGACAGATCTGAGATGATGGACTCTGTGATTGGTCGATCAGATCTGGCGTCGTAGACGAGCGTGATGTTTCTTCTTCTCTGTTTCAGGAAACAGACGACTATCGATACTTTGACCCAAAGATGCTGCGTGGAAGTGAGAGGTATCACTCCCACACATATTTAATATCCCTTTGAAAAAAGTTCAGGCTGTTTCATTGAAGTTCCCCCCAATAACTCTTCTTCATCACTCCTCCTCCTCTTCATCACTCCTCCTCCTCTTCATCACTCCTCCTCCTCTTCATCACTCCTTCTCTTCATCACTCCTCCTCTTCTTCATCACTCCTCCTCTTCTTCATCACTCCTCCTCTTCTTCATCACTCCTCCTCTTCTTCATCACTCCTCCTCTTCATCACTCCTCCTCCTCTTCCTCAGCTCCATTCCCAGGAACAAGAACCCGTTTCAGGAGGTGAGTTCAGTTTCATTCCAGTTTTTCCCAGAACTCCGGGTTTAGGGACCAGGATTAAAAAACATGTTTGTACAGGACGTGCTGAAAGAGAGCGTGAAGACGTTCACCGTGATCATGTGACTGACGTGTTGCCGTTTGTGTTTCAGGCCATCGTGTTCGTGGTGGGAGGAGGAAACTACATCGAGTATCAGAACCTGGTGGACTACGCCAAGGTCAGCATCCTTCTTCCTCCTGCACACAATGTTTGTACTGTCACAGGAAGCCCCTCCCCCTTCCTGACCCTCTGACTTGTGTTTCCAGATGAAACAGGGGAAGAAGGTCGTTTACGGTTGTAGTGAACTCTTCAACGCGTCTCAGTTCATCAAACAGGTCAGACTCCATCTCCTCAGGCTCCTCCCCCTGACTCCTCCATCTCCACAGGCTCCTCCCCCTGACTCCTCCATCTCCTCAGGCTCCTCCCCCTGACTCCTCCATCTCCACAGGCTCCTCCCCCTGACCCCTTTATTTCCTCAGGCTCCTCCCCCTGACTCCTCCATCTCCTCAGGCTCCTCCCCCTGACTCCTCCATCTCCTCAGGCTCCTCCCCCTGACTCCTCCATCTCCTCAGGCTCCTCCTCCTGACTCCTCACGCTCCTCCCCCTGACTCCTCCATCTCCTCAGGCTCCTCCCCCTGACTCCTCCATCTCCTCAGGCTCCTCCCCTGACTCCTCCATCTCCCCAGGCTCCTCCCCCTGACTCCTCCATCTCCCCAGGCTCCTCCCCCTGACTCCTCCATCTCCTCAGGCTCTGCCCCTGACTCCTCCTCCTTTATGAACCCTTGTGTTTCATCTCTGTCTTCCTGTTGTTGTGATGACGTCATTATTGAAACCTTATTCGCTCATTGTGCAGTGCATGCTGGGAGGGCTTCAAAAACATTTAGATTTCAAAATAAGAGCGCATATTATAGATTACAGATAATAATGAGCTTTTCTCCCACAGCTCTCCCAACTCGGCCAAAAGTGACGAGGACGCCAACGACACCTGTGAACCTCTCCCCCCCCCTCTCTCTCTCCCCCCCCCCCTCTCCCCCCTCCCCTCTCCCCCCTCTCTTTATTCCAACTGTTTTCTAAACTATGTAAATGGACTCAAACACTTCCTGTCTTCACTTTGATCATTTTCTGTCTCTGAATGAAAATAAAACTAGACTCTAACCTGACGCCCGCCTCGCTCTTTCTTCGTGCTGAGCGTCTTCACGGTGATTCATGGCGCCGTTAAGTGCTTTGACCTCCACCTGATGTCCTGCAGGTCGTCATCGAGTGCAGCTCATCTGTCCCCTCGTGTCCACCGATTCATCCTGCAGAGTGGAACCATTCTCAACACACACACACACACTGAGACACACACACACCGAGAGACACACTGAGACACACACACACACACACACACAAAGACACACACACACTGAGACACACACACACACACACAAAGACACACACACACTGAGACACACACACACGTCCTCATGTCTAAAGGCTGCAGCCTGGCACAGTGTGTTACAGATCTGTTCACCAAACACAGATCAACCTGAGGATTATGTCGTCGAGGTATTTTAATCTGTGTGTGTGTGTGTGTGCGCGTGTGTGTGTGTGCGCGTGTGCGCGTGTGTGTGGTGACAAGTGTGGGAAATAAAACAGTTCTTAAACATTATGATAAACGAATGTCTTCTCTCTCGGACGGTGAAGACGATTGAATCACGCCGTCCGCTGGTCAGTAAAAAAGTGAGAAGATGAAATCAAAACAAAGTTTCGGTCACTTTGAGACTCTGGACTCACACTGAGACCTTCACGCTGGTCCATGATGTTTGTGCTTAAAGCGTCAGAGCTCAAACTGTCCACAGGGGGCGCCAACATCAACACACCCTGAACGCTCCTCCTGGACTCACACGCTCACACTGCATGCTAACACACGCTAGCACAAGTTAGCACGAGGGTGAGACTGATTCACACTTACAGAAACTAAAAACAGAATCATGAAGTCTTCTCTCCGGACAAAACATGACTCAGCATTTAGTCTGTTCAGCTGTGTGTGAGACAACACACACACACACACTCACACTCACACTCACACACACACACACACACACACACACACTCACACTCACACTCACACTCACACTCACACTCACACTCACACACACACACACACACTCACACTCACACTCACACACACACACACACACACACACACACACACACACACACACACACACACACACACACACACACACTCACACTCACAACACACACACTCACACTCACACTCACACTCACACTCTCTCACACACACTCTCTCACTCACACACACTCACACTCACACTCACACACACACACACACACACACACACACACACAGCTAATCCCAGCTCAGTGTCGATGATGTCGGCTCTGTTATGTTGACTTCATGACCTGAGAGCTGAAATAATGAGGAGCAGAAACAGGAGGGAGGAGTCAGAGTTGAACATGGAGGTGATGAAGAGGAGGACGGAGACACATGGGAGGATCGAAGAAGAGACAGAGCGGGGACAATGGATTGGTTGAGATCAGATGATCCAAAGGAGGAAGAGAAGGAGGAAATGATGGATGGAGGATGAAGAGTGACGAGAGTAAAGAAGAGATTTAGAGAGGAAGAGGAAGAAATTCATGCAAGAAAACATCGTAGCCAGTCACCGAACTGTGCAGAACCTCAAAGTGACTGTAGCTCCGCCCCCTAGTGTTTAAAATGAGTACTGCAGTCTAAACTCTAATCATCACAGAGAGCTGTCTGGCTCCGCCCCCTCCTCTCACACAGCTCTGCATGTAGAGGACACTGTAGCTTCAGTGTTTAGCCAGCTCTGCATGTAGAGGACACTGTAGCTTCAGTGTTTAGCCAGCTCTGCATGTGGTGGACACTGTAGCTTCAGTGTTTAGCCAGCTCTGCATGTGGTGGACACTGTAGCTTCAGTGTTTAGCCAGCTCTGCATGTAGAGGACACTGTAGCTTCAGTGTTTAGCCAGCTCTGCATGTAGAGGACACTGTAGCTTCAGTGTTTAGCCAGCTCTGCATGTAGAGACACTGTAGCTTCAGTGTTTAGCCAGCTCTGCATGTGTTGGACACTGTAGCTTCAGTGTTTAGCCAGCTCTGCATGTGGTGGACACTGTAGCTTCAGTGTTTAGCCAGCTCTGCATGTGGTGGACACTGTAGCTTCAGTGTTTAGCCAGCTCTGCATGTGGAGGACACTGTAGCTTCAGTGTTTAGCCAGCTCTGCATGTGGTGGACACTGTAGCTTCAGTGTTTAGCCAGCTCTGCATGTGGTGGACACTGTAGCTTCAGTGTTTAGCCAGCTCAGCATGTGGTGGACACTGTAGCTTCAGTGTTTAGCCAGCTCTGCATGTAGAGGACACTGTAGCTTCAGTGTTTAGCCAGCTCTGCATGTGGTGGACACTGTAGCTTCAGTGTTTAGCCAGCTCTGCATGTAGAGGACACTGTAGCTTCAGTGTTTAGCCAGCTCTGCATGTGGTGGACACTGTAGCTTCAGTGTTTAGCCAGCTCTGCATGTGGTGGACACTGTAGCTTCAGTGTTTAGCCAGCTCTGCATGTGGTGGACACTGTAGCTTCAGTGTTTAGCCAGCTCTGCATGTGGTGGACACTGTAGCTTCAGTGTTTAGCCAGCTCTGCATGGGTCTGTAAAGCTTTCTGCGTATCATATGTATCCTGTGAGGTGAAGTGTTTAAACTGTATGAACAGAGCTGAAGGTTGAATCAGTCACACAGTGTGACCTGCTGACATGGAAGCACGAGTATGAGGGACACAGGAGGAGCCTCCTGCTCTCTTATGATCATAACAGAGGAGGTGCAGGAGCAGATTCTCCTCCTGCTGGGTTCTCAGAAGGAGGACTGGAGGTCAGAGTTTCTCCGTGTGTTCAGAACAGCATGTGCAGAAAGATTTCCTCTCAGGAGGACTGCTCCTCAAGTCCTCCTGGTTCACACGTGCATCTCACGGGGGGGGGGGGGTCTCCTGAGGTAAGACATGCACCTCACGGGGGGGGGGGGGGGGCGGGGTCTCCTGAGGTAAGACGTGCAGAGTCCTCTACACCACTGTGAAAGCCCTGTAACAGTTTCCACCTGCCTACTCGGCTATTTGCTAAGCTAAGCTAAGTCAATGGTGTTTTCCATTCCACCTTGCCACTCGCCCCCTGAAGTCGCATCTGAGAAACTCAAATCCAACATGGCCGCTCGGTGCACTGTAATATAAAATGTTATTTGACTTAATGATGGTGAAGACACTGACACGCTCTGTTTCAGGAGAGGAGGAGTGACTCCTGCACACCTGAAGAACGATGATCTCAGGCTGTCGTTGTCTCCAACACTTCAAAAGATCTGAGAGGATCCTCGTGCACACACACACACACACACACACACACACACAGGAGTCCAGGTTCTCCTCCTCATGACCCCCCCCCCCACCCCCCCCCCCCCCCCCTTTATCTGCAGGATGATACGAGGCGTTCAGGAACACTCAGTGACTCAGGCGTCTTCTGTCTGCCTGTTCAGGGTTAATTAACTGTGATCATCATAAGACTGTTATGTAACTCAGATTTATAAAAACAGCTCCACTAGGGTTAAAGAAACAGATTAAGGGGGAGCAGCCTCGGCGGCGCCCCCGGAGGCTGACATGTGCACTACGGCCTTCAACACAAAGAGCAGCTTGTGTCTCCTGTGCCATCTCGTCCCTCGGGATAATATTTACTGTCCTCTGAGAGAAATGATGATTTATTGTCTCCACACTGAACAAACGTGCTCTGAATGTTTTCACAGATTTTCTGCTTCATTAGCTGGAAGAAACACAAATCTGCCTCAGAGTGAGAAACAACATCACACACAACTCTTCAGTCAACACTCTGCTGTCTGCTTAATACTAATGAGAGAGAGAGAGAGAGAGAGAGAGAGAGAGACAGAGAGAGAGAGAGAGACAGAGGGAGAGAGGGAGAGAGAGAGACAGAGAGAGAGAGAGAGAGAGAGAGAGGACAGAGAGAGAGAGACAGAGAGAGAGAGAGAGAGTTTATCAGCAGCCTCCAGGATGAAAATGTCAAAAACTTTGAAGCACAAGTGTAACACCCTGCAGTTCCTGGAGTGTCCACTAGAGGCTGGCTGCAGTACCTGGAGTGTCCACTAGAGGCTGGCTGCAGTACCTGGAGTGTCCACTAGAGGCTGGCTGCAGTTCCTGGAGTGTCCACTAGAGGCTGGCTGCAGTACCTGGAGTGCCCACTAGAGGCTGGCTGCAGCAGCACAGGAAGTCACATACACACCCATTCAAACAGCCTGTTTTTACAGCAGACATGAACATGTTTACAGCCTGCTTCAAAAAACCAAATAGGTGTGATGAGCTCATGTCTCCATCCACACACACTGTACGGGGGGAATGTTTGATGACTCAGCAGTTTTGATTGGATGAAGGATCAGAGTTATTCACAATAAGGCGTGTAGCTGAGCTGATTGACAGGTGGGCGTGGCCTCAGCTCTCAGCCTGTCGTTAGCTTGACTCAAAGTTAGCCTGAGACAGCATTTCCAACACGGAGACCGCCATCCATGGGACTCCAGCGCCCCCTGCAGGGACACACGGGGGATTCCAGCGCCCCCTGCAGGGACACACGGGGGGACTCCAGCGCCCCCTGCAGGGACACACGGGGGACTCCAGCGCCCCCCTGCAGGACACACGGGGGATTCCAGCGCCCCC
>NC_136709.1:325950-335950 GCF_947650265.1 Symphodus melops
TCCAGCGCCCCCTGCAGGGACACACGGGGGATTCCAGCGCCCCCTGCAGGGACACACGGGGGACTCCAGCGCCCCCTGCAGGGACACACGGGGGACTCCAGCGCCCCCTGCAGGGACACACGGGGGGACTCCACTCAGACTTCAAACATTCATATTTACAGTCTGTGATGTTCACAAGTCAAACGTGACGTTATGAGCGAACTTTGTCTTTAGTTCATCAACTAAAGATTTAGACCTGATCATTTTTAAAACAACTTTGAGGATGAACATAAGTTACAGGACTCATTTCACCTTTCTGTATCTGGGTTCGTCCCACCATGGTTTCCTGTTGATGGAACTCCTCCTTGTGTTTGTTCAGTTTTTGTTCTCCTGAGGGCTGAAGGATGCGTTCAGGTACAAGAGATAAAGACGAAAAGACAAGACACCAGAGAGGGAGTCAAAGAAAGGAGAAGAAATTTAAAACCTGTCCTGGTTTCTTCCTCCGCCGTCTCTGAGGGCGCCACAGGAATTACAAAAACACATTTTATCATGATGAAATGTTTCTTCCATCACAGCAGCTCCAAAACACACAGTCACCTTAAATTTACCACATGAACGTTTTCAACTCTTTGCACAAATTATTCAACTGAGTTTAACTCCAGATTGAATTGAAGCGAATGATTTCAGGAGGACACAGAGCCCTGTGTCTCTGCAATGAGTAAATGTACTTTACATGAAGTAGATTAAAGGACCAATCAGAGAGCTGCTCTCTTCCTGTGTGATCATGAAGGAAACCTGCTGTGTTGAAGCTTCTCTGACAACAATGCAGCAGCCAGTATGTCCTCCTTCTAACTTTAGATTCTGGATTTGTTTGGACCAGAGAAGGTAGGCGTCTTTGAAGAAAGACATCTGATTGGCTCCTGTCCCGCTCCAGCTGTGACCTCATCTTACCATCTAGTGTTTTCATCTGAACCGTGTAAACGCTTGAATGTGTCGTCCTGATCTGACGGTTCACAGGAACCATGTCAGCGTGCAGCGTCACAGCCCTCAGAGGGCCGTCGGTCTGTTCCAGCACACACAGAGCCCGGTCCTCCACAAAGACCGGATTGTTCCGTGACACACGGGGATCAGGTGTCTGCAGGGTTCTGTGCTCTGAAAGAGACGACTTCTATGAGAGGAAGATATTTGGAGCATTTACAGTAATCCAGGTGGAAGACGATACAGGTGTTCAGAGGTCTCACACTGAGCTGGGACCAGTTTCAATAATCCATCAGGTGGATTTCTTCACTTCTTCTTCTCTGTTCAGAATCAACCTGCTATCAGTCCTGTCCACACCACTCACATCGTCGTCATGGTAACCAAGACCATGTCCACAGATACGGTGTGCTGCCTCCCCTGGTCACCGTCATATTTACAGAGCTTTTATTTTGAAGTCACACTGAGGAGAGTTTGAGCATCACGTCTGTTAGAAATACTGCGGCGCAGTTACCGCCAACGCTCAGCAGACTGTTACTGTGCGTGACTGTTAGCGCTGCGGATCGTCGATGAGATGAGTCGTATAAAAAGGTGGATTTGTTCAGAAATGACGTGTTTGCTCTGCAGCGCAGTTCGGGGAGCATTAACCCTTCGTGTGGGTGATTTGTGTTGTTTTCTATAAGCTCAAAAAGACAAAGCTCCCAGTGAGAGCTGAGCAGCTCTGTGGGAGCGTCTGAACACAGATCACATTCCTGCTCATCACACGGGACGCCCATCTGATAACACGTCTCCAAAGAAACCAAACATGTGCTCTGAGTCTCAGTGAGAAAGTCGAGAACACATTATATTAGTTATATAAAGATAAGAACAAGATGTCCGTCCATGGAAACATTCATTAGCTTCTGATTAAGCTTCTGTGCTCCAGGCCTCGTTTACACCACAAACAGCTGTACCAACCCTTCAACCTGTGAAGACACCAAGTCTGTCCTCTGACAGACGATGTTAAACAAAGGTCCAGTCTCAGCCGCTGCTTTGGGAACCTCAGAGTCTCATCCCTGCTTTTTGCAGATGATGTTGTTCTGTCTCGGATCTCCAGCAGGTTCTGGATCGGTAAGCAGCCAAGTGAGGAAGCATCTCCAAACCGAGACCTTCTGGGAAATGGTAGATTAGCTCCTCTGTGTGGGAAGTGAAGCGTAGCCTCCAGTGAAGGAGTTCGCTGTCTCGGGGAGTTTTGTTGACGAGTGGGGGTAGGATGGACCGGTGCAGTGTCAGCAGTACTGTGAAACTGAACCTGTGGTCACGACTGAAAGAATGAGATCACAGATACAAGCGACCGATATGAGTTTCTTCAGGAGGGAACTCGGAGTAGAGCCGCTGCTCCGTCACAGTGAAAGGTGCTTCAGGCATGGACGTAGGATCCTCCTCTGGAGGTCTTCCTGCCAGGTCCAACTGGACGGAGACCCGGGGGTCGACCCAGACCTCTGAAGGGAAGGGTCTTGGGATCCGCCACGAGGAGCTCGAAAATAGGTGAACTATGACACGGCAGATAAAGGAACAACGACGGGATGGATGTGTTTGTGATTCCGTATACAAGAAAAATCTCGTATACGCTTAAAGCACTAAAGCAAAAGAAAAGGGACACCCTTGGAAACTGTCTGCTTTAAATAAAGATGACGAGTTCCTGTCTTCTAGGAGAAGAAGCCAGCGCGGGTCGTACAGCGGTCCCATCGTGTGTTCTGCTGTAACAGCATCTCTGAGCTGCAGAAAGCTGAGGAGCTCTCAGACAAAGACGCTCCTGATAACCATCGACTCGGAGAAGTCTGCCTGGCAACAAGAATGTTTGGACTGAAGCCTCAATCACAGGAAGATTATTAGTGTTACTGAGAGCTGAGACACCCACAGAGGACAGACAACAACTTCCCTTCAGAGAATGTAACAAGTCTAAAGATGTCTCAGATCAGAGCTGAACCTCCTGCAGAGACCCGGATTCACATCTCACTTCATCTTTTTTGAATCCATGTTTGAAAATGTTCTTCTTTACTTCTCTGACATTCCTGCCCGAGACGTTTTCTTCACCCGTCTCATTTTCCCAGCTGCATGCTGGGAGCTGGCCAAGCTGAATTCCTGCCTGTGGCTGCCTGGTCCACCTGCAGACCTGCACACAGGTACGCTCCTCTGTGAGCTGTAACCTAACCGGGCTGACCCTCCTCTAATAACCTGAGCGTCACAGCTGATAGAGGGAGGCTAGCATGAAGAGTCCTGAGGCTACGAGACGTGCTAGACACAAAGCACATTAAATATCTGTCCGCTACAGAAGCCCAGAGTGGACATACATCTAATGACGCTTTTATTCTGACAGAACCAGGAAATAAAACCAAGATTTGATCTTTCAGCCGACGTGACACGAGGAAAAGGAAGCCTTGATGTCCACGGACCCGAAGGGTCGAGCAACCACTCGTGCTCTGCCAAGTCCCAGCGAGTGTTTAATTAGTGGCTAATCACTTAATCTTGAACAGTGAGCTAACGAGGTGATTATGCTATTGTGTGGTGTGAAACCAGACACCCAGGAAAGAGAGACTCATTTTAAGCTGGTGAACTGCAGAACCTTCAAGATCCTTCAGCCATCAGAACATGGCGGGCAGTGCGTCAGGTGTCAGGACAGTGGTGTGGCTGCTCACAGGAGACAAAGACCTGCGGAGACGTCAGAGGACCATGAAATGACCTCGTTACGAGTCCAGATACACTGCCCAGAAAAAGAAAGCTAATTTGAGGATTTCCTTCTTCTGCTAAAGCTCCTGATCCTGAGTGAGCAATGTGCTGAATCACTGCTGCCGCCGCTCACCTTCATCCTCATCTTCACAAACAGCACAACATCATCTGCAAACAGGCTGACCTGATCAGGCACTTCAACACGCTCAGACAGGAAGTGACTTCAAATAAACACAGAGACTTGTATCGTCTTCAATCGAGCCAAAAACAACCTGCTAGCTAGCGTTGGCTAGCATGTCTGGAGGACGGTTTTACCTCCAGCTAAGCCCCGCCCACTTACAAAATACCCCACTTTATTTTTGTAAATACAGTCGGTTAGAGGGGCTCATTAACTTACTGAGAGTATAAAAGAAGTTTGGGGTGCTTCTAGAACAAACCTTAAAGTTGAACTTTCATTTATCTGACTGGACATTGATGGTTTTACAGGAAATGTTTTATTTTGATAGGTTTTAAAGAGGAAGTAGAAATGTTGCCGAAGCTTTGATTTGAAGTGAATAAAACATCAACTCATCAGTGGAGTTTTAGTCTTTCTGCTCCCTCTCTCTCTCTCTCTCTGTCTCTCTCTCTCTCTCTGTCTCTCTCTCTCTCTCTCTCTGTCTCTCTCTCTCTCTCTCTCTCTCGCTCTCTCTCTCGCTCTGTCTCTGTCTCTCTCTCTGTCTCTCTCTCTGTCTCTCTCTCTGTCTCTCTCTCTCTCTCTCTCTCTGTCTCTCTCTCTGTCTCTCTCTCTCTGTCTCTCTCTCTCTGTGTCTCTCTCTCTCTGTGTCTCTCTCTCTCTGTCTCTCTCTCTCTGTCTCTCTCTCTCTGTGTCTCTCTCTCTCTGTCTCTCTGTGTGTCTCTCTCTCTCTCTCTCTCTCTCCCCCTCTCTCTCTCTCTCTCTCTCTCTCTCTCTCCCTCTCTCTCTCTCTCTCTCTTTGGTTGACCTGCTAGTAAAGCCCCTCCCTCTTTCTCTGATGTCACGACAGCAAGGTGTATGTGTGTGTGTGTGTGTGTGTGTGTGTGTGTTTGGGAGCTTACTTAAAGGGCTGACTCTCTCTCGCCGGGCGATCGACACCAGCTCAGCATCCTCAGCTTACCGCCTGCTGCTTCCAGGGAATAAAAAGCTCTCATCAGTTCTTGCTGCAGAAACAGTCAGTAAGTTTGAGGCGTTTTGTTGAGTTACTGACTGACTGGTTTAAACTCCTTCTGACTGACCACTTTACCGACTGCTTCTTTTTTTATTGATTTTTTACCAACTGTTCTGTGATCAGTTTCCAGGCTGACCAATAGAAGTCAACTTACAGAAACTTTAGAGCTGTGATTGGTTTCCTAACTGACTGACTGGTTTATAACTTGTGTGCTGGTTGGCTCATAGACATGTCATGTGCGTGGTTTGTTGACTGGCTGATTGTTGTTGTTTTTGTTTACCTGCTTGATGACTGGTTTGATCCAGTAACTGGCTGGTGCAGACTGGTTTCTGCTTGCTGACTGGTTTCCTACCTGTGTTCGGTAATCTACTGGCTGGTGGACTGGTTTTACTGTATGCATGTGGACATGTTTTCTTACTGACTGGTTTACAGAACCAGTCTGCAGATCCATTCTAACCTGATATGATCTGACAGCTGCCGGACATGTTTACTGACTGTTTTATAGACAGTGCTGTGACTCTTACTGACTGATGTATTCATCATTCATTTACTTTTTCATTAACTTCCTTACCATCTGATTTGCTGCTTGTCTGATTTACCAATTACCACAATATGATTGGCTGTTGCCAACTTCCTGTTTGTTGGCTGATTGTTTGTTGTAAACGTTGTCTGAACCAGTCAGCCAGTTTAGAACTTACAGCCTGTTTATCCAGTGATTGAACGTCATAACAATTTAAGGCTTCACCATCCATCGCTTTATCCCCTGACACCACCATGTTGTCCGGCTGTTTGTCCGATTGTTTGTCTGACTGTTTGTGTGACTGCTCTTCTGACTGTTTGTCCGACTGTTTGTCCGATTGTTTGTGTGACTGTTTGTCCGACTGTTTGTCCGACTGTTTGTGTGACTGTTTGTCCGACTGTTCTTCCGACTGTTTGTGTGACTGTTCTTCTGACTGTGTGTCCGACTGTTTGTGTGACTGACTGTGTGTCCGACTGTTTGTGTGACTGACTGTTTGTCCGACTGTTCTTCCGACTGTTTGTGTGACTGTTCTTCCGACTGTGTGTCCGACTGTGTGTCCGACTGTTTGGCCGATTGTTTGTCCGACTGTTTGTCTGACTGACTGTTTGTGTGACTGTTTCATGAGTTTGCTGATGGCACAGTGTCTGTTTGTAATCTGAGCTCAGTTTGTGTTTCAGGTGCAGAAATGACTCACCTGTCTCACCTGCTGCCTCTCACAGGTGTGTTAGTCACATGATTCTCTGTCTGACTGTCTTGTCTTCACGGTGTTGGATGTACGGCAGGGTCACGTTGTTTCTGCTCTTCCTCTGCAGGTCTTTCCTTCCTCGTCTTTGTCACGTTTGGTAAAGAAGCTTCTGGTAAGTCTGAGCCTGCTGCTGCTGGACAATAACAATCCAACTGACTGAATGTTGTTCTACTGTGAGAAGTGAAACAAGAAGAGGTGTGTGTGTGGGGTCACGGTGACTTTACAGCCTGATCCAAAGTGGCGTGGACGTTTCCTCTGTCCTCCTTTAAAAGGCGTCTCCACGTCCCGTCTCGTGACTCTGATGTTTTCCTTGATGACACTGAGTATTGCACACATGAATGATAGGCAGCCTCGCTCGCTGTCTGATGAGAGGTCGACTGAAGGTCAGACATGTTCCTGTGCTGCAGTTAAAGGACGAACAGTTTGTCCTCTGAGGAGCAGGAATCAGGACACTTTCATGGAAAATCTGTAAACCCCCCCTCCTCCCCCCCCCCCTCCCTCTTCCTGCCTTCTTGATGAATATTGTCTGTGCGTTCAGTCAGTCCCTCGGTGTCTCTGCAGGTTACTGCTCTCTGTTTATTTTGAGCCTGAATCATAAAAATGTCTGAATTTTAAATGTGTTTTTCTCTGATAGATGGAACAGATGAGGGACTCTTCCTCTTTTCAAAGAGCACATTACTATTTAAATATATGAGAGACAGTGAAGCTGCTTCTGTCCTCAGGTTGCGTCCCTGTGTCTTCTGGACCGTGGTGACAGCTCCTTACTTTATTGTCCTTGATTTCTTACCTTTCGCTGTAATGATGTCGTGACCTCAGTGCCGACCCCGGTGACCTGTGTGACCCGGGGAGCCGACCTGCCAGAGGACGGTCTGGTGGTTTTGTGTCCTCCAGACTGCGCTCAGGGGAAAGTGTCTGTGTTTGGAGCGGGAATCTACGCCGCCGTGTCGTCCGTCTGCGGAGCCGCTGTGCACAGGTGAGACGTCACTTTATTCTCTTTATGGTGGAGGAGAGGGAGGGAGCGACATGCTTCAGAGCAGTCGGACCCAGGACACTCCTTCATGAGGCTGTTGTGTTGTTTGGCATCTCATCAGGCAGACGCTGATATTCAGACTCACTGATTCATGAATCAATAAAAAACTCCAATAAATAAACTCTCTGAATGAAAGCAGAGAAACGAAAAGATGAAAAAACAGAGTCGTGGCTCCGTCGTGTTGAGCTCAGTGATATCAGCAGCATCAGGTCTGTTATTGGTCAGGACCCCCATGAGCCGGACCCTCAGCGTCAGGGTGGGCCGGAGGCTTGCAGCCTGTTCGGTGGGAGGACTCTCAGACACGTGTATCAAACGGTGTTCAGCGACTGACAGCAGCTGCACATTTGACATCATAATGAGCAGCATGAGTCCTGCTGTGTGCTCAACCTCAACAAAACACCAACACCAGGAAGGAATGTGCAGGATTAAGCGCTCAACCCGGCATGACCTCCCTGTGGTCTGCAGAGGCCCGGAGAGGAAAAGCTCCGAGTGACGTGGCTTCTGCTCCTTCAGGTCTTCTCCATCACACGCACTCAGCTCACCTACGATCCCTTCACTGTGTTCATCACTCACATTGTTCTCTGTTATGTTATTAACTGTTGAGCCCACGAGGATTATTTTTCTCTGTTACAGTCGAGGTTTTATCCTGATCCTCTTTGTCCAGTGATCTGCTGTCCAAAGTACTAAATGTCACTCACTGTAATTCAGCATGTGGATTTATTAGAGAAACAAATTAAAACCTGTTAAAAAAAAAAGAAAGAAAGAAAGAAAGAAAAAAAGCCTCTGCATGTTTCTAATCAGCTCCAGCAGCAGAAAGCTGCTCAAACTAGGATCAATGTTGGAGATGAAACATGGAGAGAGGTTAGAACGCAGAAAGCTTTACAGACCCATGCAGAGCTGGCTAAACACTGAAGCTACAGTGTCCACCACATGCAGAGCTGGCTAAACACTGAAGCTACAGTGTCCACCACATGCAGAGCTGGCTAAACACTGAAGCTACAGTGTCCACCACATGCAGAGCTGGCTAAACACTGAAGCTACAGTGTCTCTACATGCAGAGCTGGCTAAACACTGAAGCTACAGTGTCCACCACATGCAGAGCTGGCTAAACACTGAAGCTACAGTGTCCACCACATGCAGAGCTGGCTAAACACTGAAGCTACAGTGTCCACCACATGCAGAGCTGGCTAAACACTGAAGCTACAGTGTCTCTACATGCAGAGCTGGCTAAACACTGAAGCTACAGTGTCCACCACATGCAGAGCTGGCTAAACACTGAAGCTACAGTGTCCACCACATGCAGAGCTGGCTAAACATTGAAGCTACAGTGTCCACCACATGCAGAGCTGGCTAAACACTGAAGCTACAGTGTCTCTACATGCAGAGCTGGCTAAACACTGAAGCTACAGTGTCCACCACATGCTGACCTGTGTGAGAGGAGGGGGCGGAGCCAGACAGCTCTCTGTGATGATTAGAGTGTAGACTGCAGTACTCATTTTAAACACTAGGGGGCAGAGTGACAGACTGCTCCTTTAAAACCCAGCACTAGTTTCAGTCATCAGAAAAGAACAGTGCTTCATAAAGATCAAATAGATGATGATTGTGTCTTTTAGGGGGGTCCTGGGTCCCTCCGGAGGCCAGGTCAAGGTTCACAGGCTGCATGGTCGGCACAACTACTTGAGCTCCTACGCAAACGGCGTCCAATCACAGGCCCTGTCCCACTGGACCGCCTCCTTCAGCCTCACCAGTAGGTGGAGCCACTTTGGTTGTTTGTTGATTATTTGTCCCTTAAAGAGTCTGTAAACACTGTGAGCTTGTTTGTTACCATGGCAACAGAAATATGAAGTTATTTCCTGTTTAAATGATGATCACTGTGTTTCCTCTCTTTCTCCGTCGTCTCTGTCGATGTTATCAGAACCAGTCAGTTCTCCTCTGGAGCTGACCAGTGAGACCAGTACCACAGCTCTACCTGCAGCCCGACAACCAGGTAAATGGGCCCCTGAGAGGCCCCGAGCGTGGGCCCTCCCAGGACCTGATGAAAATCAACATATGAACATTCAATGAGTCGTCTTAGCGTTAGCTTCCAGGCTAACATTAGCCTCTGGAGCTGACTGAAATCTGTCTTTTTATTGGTTCTTGTTGGGGTCTTCATGGGCGTGTCCCGTGTGACGGGGCCCCAGGAAAACCTGCCCCTTTAGCTCCCCTTATTGGTGGCTTTGTCAGGATGTCAGCCCTGTGATTGGCTTGCGAACAGTCCAGGGCGTAACCCCTCTCGCCCAATGAGAGCTTGGATGGACTCCCTGCGACCTGGAACAGGAACGATAGATGACGGATGGATGAATTCTTGGCCTGTTTGACACGACGAGCGTCCGCTCTGATCATGAATCCAAACGTTGTTCCAGTAAACTGTGTGTGTGTGTGTGTGTGTGTGTGTGTGTGTGTGTGTGTGTGTCTGTGTGTTTATTCTGCAGCAAAGAAAGCAGTGAAGAAGCCGTCAGTGAAGCTCTGACAGCAGGAAACAAAGGTACAGCCTGTTCTCTGTGTGTGTGTGTGTGTGTGTGTGTGTGTGTGTGTGTGTGTGTGTGTGTGTGTGTGTGTGTGTGTGTGTGTGTGTGAGTGTGTGTGTGTGTGTGTGTGTGTGTGTTTGATTTGACTTGAAGGACCAGACTGAGGTCAAACTCATGTAAGGAAGTTATTCCATGTCAGAATGAACCACGGAAACAACCATGATAACTGTAAAGTGTGTGTGTGTGTGTGTGTGTGTGTGTGTGTGTGTGTGTGTGTGTGTGTGTGTGTGTGTGTGTGTGTGTGTGTGTGTGCAGAGTGTCAGATGGACATCGCTGTCGTGATCGACAGCA
>NC_136709.1:340950-343450 GCF_947650265.1 Symphodus melops
GCTGTCGATGGGAGGTATAGACACGTGATGGAGAGCTGTCGATGGGTGGTATAGACACGTGATGGAGAGCTGTCGATGGGAGGTATAGACACGTGATGGAGAGCTGTCGATGGGAGGGATAGACACGTGATGGAGAGCTGTCGATGGGTGGGATAGACACGTGATGGAGAGCTGTCGATGGGTGGTATAGACACGTGATGGAGAGCTGTCGATGGGAGGGATAGACACGTGATGGAGAGCTGTCGATGGGAGGTATAGACACGTGATGGAGAGCTGTCGATGGGTGGTATAGACACGTGATGGAGAGCTGTCGATGGGAGGGATAGACACGTGATGGAGAGCTGTCGATGGGTGGGATAGACACGTGATGGAGAGCTGTCGATGGGTGGGATAGACACGTGATGGAGAGCTGTCGATGGGAGGGATAGACACGTGATGGAGAGCTGTCGATGGGAGGGATAGACACGTGATGGAGAGCTGTCGATGGGAGGTATAGACACGTGATGGAGAGCTGTCGATGGGAGGGATAGACACGTGATGGAGAGCTGTCGATGGGTGGGATAGACACGTGATGGAGAGCTGTCGATGGGAGGGATAGACACGTGATGGAGAGCTGTCGATGGGAGGGATAGACACGTGATGGAGAGCTGTCGATGGGTGGGATAGACACGTGATGGAGAGCTGTCGATGGGTGGGATAGACACGTGATGGAGAGCTGTCGATGGGTGGTATAGACACGTGATGGAGAGCTGTATGTATCTTTGAATCAGAGGTGATTCAGCCTTTCAACACCACGAGGAGAGACGGATCATCCAATCAAACACTGAGTCAACTCAAGTTTACAGCTTCAGCTGCACAAAGGTCTTTACAGGCACACAAACAGAGACAGTCTGTTATAAATGAAGTGGGTCTTGGACTTGGACCTACAGGAAAGAGTCAGAGACTCCTGAGACACGGGACACATGATCAGTCCCTTTGAGTCACAGGGTGTCTCAGCCTTTTCACACTGACCCCGTCCTCGAAGGAGGCCGGCTGCAGGGGGTCAAACCTCAGCTTGTGTCCAGCTGTTTAAATGGACGATGCGAGGCAGGGGACGTCCTCTTCCCTGAGTCAGACCGAGAGCTGACCCTGATGTCTACAGACGAGCAGGAAACAAACTCACAACAGATCCACAGATGTCTTCATGTCTTGGTTTTTCTCTGCACCAAAACAGGAATAAATGTTGACATTTAAACAGTGGTGCTAATAGAAGGATGTTCCACAGTAACAACATGCTCCATAGGTGGATCTGTTGGCAGCTTAGAGAACTTCCTGAAACACACGTGTTGAGTTGACTTGTCCTCTCTGAGTGGCGGCTGTGGCTCAGTGGTGGTGGGTTTGTTGATGCCGTATGAATGTGATGGTGACTTTACTCGACATCTTTCTTTATCTCTATGTTTAAGCATGTGTAGATTTACACGTGCACATCCTGTTCACACACACTTTGAGTCCGGATGATGTTGGTCCATCCATTCAGGTTTACTAAGTGTGAAAATAAAAGTATTAAACCTGATTCTAGAACAGTTATTCCAACCGTGTAAAGTTTAAAGAGATGTTCCTTATAATAATAATAATAATAATAATAATAATAATGTTTTAGATGAATATGAACTGATCCTCACTGCGGGGGTCTCCAGGCTTCATTCACTGAGGGGGTCTCCAGACTTCATTCACTGTGGGGGTCTCCAGGCTTCATTCACTGTGGGGGTCTCCAGGCTTCATTCACTGTGGGGGTCTCCAGGCTTCATTCACTGAGGGGGTCTCCAGACTTCATTCACTGAGGGGGTCTCCAGGCTTCATTCACTGAGGGGGTCTCCAGGCTTCATTCACTGTGGGGGTCTCCAGACTTCATTCACTGAGGGGGTCTCCAGGCTTCATTCACTGTGGGGGTCTCCAGGCTTCATTCACTGTGGGGGTCTCCAGGCTTCATTCACTGAGGGGGTCTCCAGGCTTCATTCACTGTGGGGGTCTCCAGGCTTCATTCACTGAGGGGGTCTCCAGGCTTCATTCACTGTGGGGGTCTCCAGACTTCATTCACTGAGGGGGTCTCCAGGCTTCATGTCCTCACAGTGCTTCATGCTCGGCTGCTGGATCAAAACTCTCTGACGTGTAAAATAACAAAGTGAGCTCTAAATGTGTTTGAATTATTTCCAGCTATTGGTGATAATAATAATATTGTTCATTATAAGTGTGTAGTAAGTTTCCGTGCTCCCCTACATCTCTCCGGTTTGGTTTGATCCGCCGCGGCGCGTCCTCTTCAGGCCCGTTGCCATGGAGACGCAGACACAGGATCGTCCGGCGGTGAAAGGTGTGGATGTGTTTCAGCTGATCTTCTTGAACTTTTCACAGGTGAGTGACGTCTGTACACGCGCGTCATGCTTTATGAAAGTGTCCGGTACAAACCGGAAGTTCAACTCTTCGGAGAACTTTAAAAACAACCGCTGAGCAAGGCACCGGAAGA